>NW_026045107.1:0-7500 GCF_943734845.2 Anopheles funestus
AAACCAAACTGAACACGTATTGATGTCGGCTTTTCCTATCATTTGATGCCGCAGGTTGTTTAGGGGACCGGAGCAGCTTGCGGCCGAGACGGTCCCCGGGGGTTTCTTTCTCCAAGGAGTGGAAACTATTAAGCAAGAGTTGTAGCAAGATACGATCCTCTGATGTGTCGTTGGCCGTTCATGCGGTATCGCCTGTCGATGAGATATCGATGGGCACTGCCTTACTCTACCGACCTTCTAATTGAGAGTATTAATCAGGGATCGATGGTCAAACAGACCTATGAGCGATAAACCAAACTGAACACGTATTGATGTCGGCTTTTCCTATCATTTGATTGCCGCAGGTTGTTTAGGGACCGGAGCAGCTTGCGGCCGAGACGGTCCCCGGGGGTTTCTTTCTCCAAGGAGAAGAAACGATTAAGCAAAAGTTGTAGCAAGATACGATCCTCTGATGTGTCGTTGGCCGTTCAAGCGGTATCGCCTGTCGATGAGATATCGATGGGCATGCCTTACTCTCCCGACTGGATTACTGAGAGTTTAATCAGGGATCGATGGTCCAAACAGACCAATGAGCGATAACCAAACTGAACACGATTGATGTCGGCATTTCCTATCATTTGTCGCAGGTTGTTTAGGGACCGGAGCAGCTTGCGACCGAGACGGTCCCCGGGGGTTTCTTTCTCTAAGGAGTGGAAACGATTAAGCAAAAGTCGTAGCAATAATCGATCACCTGATGTGTCGTTGGCCGTTCTTGCGGTATCGCCTGTCGATGAGATATCGATGGGCATGCCTTACTCTCCTGACTGTTTAATTGAGAGTTATAATCAGGGATCGATGGTCAAAAAGACCTATGAGCGATAAACCAAACGAACACGTATTGATGTCGGCATTTCCTATCATTTGTCGCAGGTTGTTTGGGGACCGGAGCAGCTTGCGACCGAGACGGTCCCTTCCCGAAAGATGGTGAACCGAGTCGTCTGGCGTAAAAACCGGACGACTCGAAAGGGCTTGACCCTTTCAAGTGAGCGATAATCACATTCATACGCTCAGTTCGACAGCTACAAGGCAATCACTCGCTATGTTCAGAGCTAATACATGCAACATGCCGGGCATTGTTTCCACCGACGCATGGATTCAAGACTGGTGCACTTATTAGTTAAACCGTTCGCCTCCGGGTGTTTCGAGTTCAAGTCTGGATGAGGATTGATCTTGCTGGTAATAGCTTGAGCCCCTGAATAAGGGGTCGAAGCGTACATCTTGAGACCATGTACAACATATTACCAAATCGGCACCATGGGTTCGGGTGCAAGTGATGTAACCGTGAAAGATGTTGAGCAGGCCCAACATCGGTTTACACACGCATAATAGGAAGGCAGCGCTGTCGACTGGTCAGTCGTGTAAGAAGTGTGCATTATCGATCACAAATATATTGGTGATCTGTAGGTTGCGCATACACCATGCCCGGTGTAAAGTGCCGTGGTCCCCCCCGGGGGGCTGCATCAAACCGTTCGCCACGCGAACTACCCAATGGAACGAACTCGATGCATTTAATAAGAAGAAGAGATGATAATGAAACACGGTCGATTAAAGAGTTGAAAACGTTGAAATACCTATAAGCAAGTCTTAAGTTGGTGGTGACCGTTACGCCCCAACAAATTGGTGCCTTACCCTACACCAAAGAGCCATTCAACATGGTTCAAGTGAGCGATAATCACGCTCTACGCTCAGTATGACAGCTGCAAGGCAATCACTCGCCTTAGTTCAGAGCTAATACATGCAACACGCCGGCATTGTTTCCACCGACGCATGGATTCAAGACTGGTGCACTTATTAGTTAAACCGTTCGCCTGCGGGTGTTTCGAGTTCAAGTCTGGATGAGGATTGTTCTTGCTGGTAATAGCTTGAGCCCCTGAATAAGGGGCCGAAGCGTACATCTTGAGAGTAAATGTACAACATATTACCAAATCGGCACCGTGGGTTCTGGTGCAAGTGATGTAACCATGAAAGATGTTGAGCAGCCCAACATCGGTTTACACACGCATAAGGGGTTTATTGTTATCTGTAGGTTGCGCATACACCATACCCGGTGTAAAGTGCCGTGGTCCCCCAGGGGGCTGCATCAAAACGTTCGCCATGCGAACTACCCAATGGAACGAACTCGATGTATTGAAAGAGATGAACAATTAATAGCGAGAATAGGGGCCCGGAAGCAATTCCGCGGCCCTACGGTCGATTCAAGAGTTGAAACGTTGTACAATCGTGGATAGCACCTAGTGCTAATATGGTGAGAGATAATGTGTGAGGAAATTTAGTTTCCTAAAGTTTAGTTAGTGGTTTCCGTTGTGCCCTAACAAACTTAAAGTTGGTGGTGACCGTTACACCCCAACAAATTGGTGCCTTACCCAACACCAAAGAGCCATTCCATATGGTTCTAGAGAGAGAGAGTTGTGTGGAAATTTATTTCCCACTAAGCGAGTGTGTGTCTGTAGTGGAACGAATTCTGGTTGATCCTACCAGTAATATACGCTTGTCTCAAAGGTTAAGCCATGCATGTCTAAGTACAAACATAAATGAATGTGAAACCGCATAAGGCTCAGTATAACAGCTATAATTCACAAGATCATCCTACCACTAGTTACTTGGATAACTGTGGAAAATCCAGAGCTAATACATGCAACATGCCGGGACTGTTGCCCTCGCGGGTAGCTGAACTGGTGCACTTATTAGTTAAACCAATCGCCTCCGGGCGGCTTGAGTTGAAGTCTGGATAAGGACGCAGATCGTATGGTCGCTTGTCGACTGACGACAGATCTTTCAAATGTCTGCCCTATCAACTATTGATGGTAGTGTAGAGGACTACCATGGTTGCGACGGGTAACGGGGAATCAGGGTTCGATTCCGGAGAGGGAGCCTGAGAAATGGCTACCACATCCAAGGAAGGCAGCAGGCGCGTAAATTACCCAATCCCAGTACGGGGAGGTAGTGACGAGAAATAACAATATGGACCTCTCTAACGATGGTCCATAATTGGAATGAGTTGAGTATAAATCCTTCAACAAGGATCAAGTGGAGGGCAAGTCTGGTGCCAGCAGCCGCGGTAATTCCAGCTCCACTAGCGTATATTAAAGTTGTTGCGGTTAAAACGTTCGAAGTTGATTGCCCGTCCAGACACGTGACCGCCACGGGCGCCCGGTTACACGCCGGGGCCGTTCGTGCGCGCGCTCACGGCTGCGACTCACAATGGTGTACTTGGGCGTTACTCTGTGAACGAGTACCGTGCTACCGGTTAACTCCGGCACGGGCTCCTCATGGTGCTCAAGATACTCACATTTACCTTGAACAAATTAGAGTGCTCAAAGCAGGCTAAGACAAAGCGTCCGGCCCCCCCGTGGGGTTGGCGTTGGCCGAGAATAATCTTGCATGGAATAATGGAATATGACCTCGGTTTATACGATTTCGTTGGTTTGTCAGAAACCTAGAGGTAATGATTAACAGAAGTAGTTGGGGGCATTGGTATTACGGCGCGAGAGGTGAAATTCGTAGACCGTCGTAGGACCAACTGAAGCGAAAGCGTTTGCCATGGATGCTTTCTTTAATCAAGAACGAAAGTTAGAGGATCGAAGGCGATTAGATACCGCCCTAGTTCTAACCGTAAACGATGCCAATTAGCAATTGGGAGACGCTACCCCTATTCGGTGCTCTCAGTCGCTTCCGGGAAACCAAAATCGGGTTCCGGGGGAAGTATGGTTGCAAAGTTGAAACTTAAAGGAATTGACGGAAGGGCACCACAAGAAGTGGAGCTTGCGGCTTAATTTGACTCAACACGGGAAAATTTACCAGGTCCAAACTTATCGAGGTAAGACAGATTGATAGCTCTTTCTCAAATTTAAGGGTAGTGGTGCATGGCCGTTCTTAGTTCGTGGAATGATTTGTCTGGTTAATTCCGATAACGAACGTGACTCAAACATGCTAACTAGAACGCTGTCAGCAGTGCGCCTCCGGGCGCACCTGACGTTACAGCCGGGCGGCGCCTTCACGGGCGGTCGTCGGCTACGTTTGCCCTGCTTAGCGGGACAACTTGTGTTTAGCAAGCTGAGAATGAGCGATAACAGGTCCGTGATGCCCTTAGATGTTCTGGGCTGCACGCGTGCTACAATGTGGGTCGCAGCGTGTTCTCGCCAATAGGCGCCCCCATTCCGAGAGGAACGGGAAATCACTAAAATGCCCATCTAGTCGGGATTGGGGACTGCAACGGTCCCCATGAACCTGGAATTTCTAGTAAGCACTAGTCATTAGCTAGTGCTGATTACGTCCCTGCCCTTTGTACACACCGCCCGTCGCTACTACCGATGGATTATTTAGTGAGGTTTCTGGAGGCTTACCTTCCGCGGTTCCTTCGTGAGCTGCAGCTGGCATGGCTGAAGTTGACCGAACTTGATGATTTAGAGGAAGTAAAAGTCGTAACAAGGTTTCCGTAGGTGAACCTGCGGAAGGATCATTACTGATGATCGTCCGCGAGTGACCAACCATGGGCTGCCTTCGGTGTAGCTCGGTCGCTCGCTTGCTATGTGTCAGAATTTGTTGAAAGCCAACTCGTTCGTTGTACACTTTGATGGGTGACCATCACTGTGTCTCCGTGCCGAGCTAGATCTCCCCTAGCCGTAAGGCACTTGAACGCCCCTTCGACGACGAGTTGCATGTGTGTGGTATGTGTCAGAATCTGGTGAAGCTTTCTGCATGTGATGTGCCTTGTGTGGATCCGTGGCCATTGCATTGTGTCTGGTGCTTAGATACCCAGACACTTAGAACGCTTGCGCGGAAAGCAAACTCGATCGTTGTACACTTTGATGGGTGACCATCACTGTGTCTCCGTGCCGTGCTAGATCCCCCCTAGCCGTAAGGCACTTTGAACGCCCCTTCGACGACGAGTTACAAGAGTGTGGTATGTGTCATAATCTGGTGAAGCTTTCTGCATGTGATGTGCCTTGTGTGGATCCGTGGCCATTGCATTGTGTCTGGTGTGTAGGTACCCAGACACTTAGAACGCTTGCGCGGAAAGCAAACTCGATCGTTGTACACTTTGATGGGCAACCATCACTGTGTCTCCGTGCCGTGCTAGATCTCCCCTAGCCGTAAGGCACTTTGAACGCCCCTTCGACGACGAGTTACAAGAGTGTGGTATGTGTCATAATCTGGTGAAGCTTTCTGCATGTGATGTGCCTTGTGTGGATCCGTGGCCATTGCATTGTGTCTGGTGTGTAGGTACCCAGACACTTAAGCAAACTCGATCGTTGTACACTGTGATGGGCGAGCATCACTGTGTCTCCGTGCCGTGTAAGAGCTCCCCTGGCCATCAGGCACTTGAAAGGTCCTTCGACGACGAGTTACAATAGTGGTGTGTTAGATACGTCAGGTGATGGTATCTACTGTTGTGCAATACGTATCCGGCCACGGCACGGAACGAACGGGAACTGTGGTGCAGACATACAAAGAGTTAAGCCTATTAGTCATTAACTCTAAGGACGGGGCCATGGGGCGGTACGCAAAGGATACGGATGAGCGAGTATGCAGGCCCAATACTCAATAGCTCGATCCGATCCAAGCACATGAGTTGACTGCGGCGCCAGGTTAACCAATGTGCTAGATTCTATTTGGCCAGTAGAATCTTGTGTCTTATGCGATTTGATACCAAGACACCAGAACGAAAGTTAGTTGAAGAGTTATTAAACTCTTATGAAGTATGGTTGTGCAATCACAACTTATGACTTTAACCTATAAAGTGGATATGGACTTGCAATTATAACATGGAATCTCTACACACCCCATGAGCTCGATCCAATCCACGCACACGAGTTGCCTGAGTAGCGACAGGTATACCGATGTGCAATACGTATCCGGCCACGGCACGGAACGAACGGGAACTGTGGTGCAGACATACAAAGAGTTAAGCCTACTAGTCATTAACTCTAAGGACGGGGCCATGGGGCGGTACGCAAAGGATACGGATGAGCGAGTATGCAGGCCCAATACTCAATAGCTCGATCCGATCCAAGCACATGAGTTGACTGCGGCGCCAGGTTAACCAATGTGCTAGATTCTATTTGGCCAGTAGAATCTTGTGTCTTACGCGATTTGATACCAAGACACCAGAACGAAAGTTAGTTGAAGAGTGATTAAACTCTTATGAAGAATGGTTGTGCAATCACAACTTATGACTTTAACCTATAAAGTGGATATGGACTATCAATTATAACATGGGGCACACACCATGTTCTCGATCCAATCCACGCACACGAGTTGCCTGAGTAGCGACAGGTATACCGATGTGCAATACGTATCCGGCCATAGGCACGGAACGAACAGGAACTGTGGTGCAGACATACAAGGGCCATGGGGCGGTACGCAAAGGATACGGATGAGCGAGTATGCAGGCCCAATACTCAATAGCTCGATCCGATCCAAGCACATGAGTTGACTGCGGCGTCAGGTTAACCGATGTGCAATACGTATCCGGCCATAGGCACGGAACGAACAGGAACTGTGGTGCAGACATACAAGGGCCATGGGGCGGTACGCAAAGGATACGGATGAGCGAGTATGCAGGCCCAATACTCAATAGCTCGATCCGATCCAAGCACATGAGTTGACTGCGGCGTCAGGTTAACCGATGTGCTAAGAGAGTTGTTCCTGGGCCTTCAAAGTGACTTCAAAACTATCTTAGCGAATGGTGGCCATGGGCGTAGACATGAGCCACAAGTCACAAGGCCTGGGACTATTGGGTAATAAAGACAACTTAGTCAGAAAGTTAGTCTTTGGACGTACCACCGGGATTGTGTTACATTGGGAACCTTACTATAAAACCCTAGGCAGGGGATCACTCGGCTCATGGATCGATGAAGACCGCAGCTAAATGCGCGTCACAATGTGAACTGCAGGACACATGAACACCGATAAGTTGAACGCATATTGCGCGTCGGACGATTAAACCCGGCCGATGCACACATTCTTGAGTGCCTATCAATTCCTTGATATACAACAAACCAAACTTCAGGGTGGAGCGTGCCACAATAGAACACTATGGCGAGCAGCCCGTCTAGTGTCGTGGGGGAAACACGCTTCCACACTGTGCATAATGGCGTGCTCGGGACCTTTGTTGGGACCGCAGGGCGCTGAAAGTAAAGGGGTGAACCGCATAAATCGCACGCACGTAAACGCGCACACACACAAATAGAGTGAGACGTATCGTAGGATACCGCTAAGAGTACGTTGTGAAACATGGGGAAATTCAATCGAAAACCTCTTTGATGTCCAAGAATTCGTTGACCGTATCCGTCGTAATACTGGATCAACGTGCTTGGGGGAAAACGTCAAAGGGTTTTATAATAGTGGTGCATGATTAACCCATCGATGCCCGAGGGGAACATGTTGTCCAATACAATAGTGGTGCAGTTGGCTCGACATGCTCGGGGGGAGACATCGTGGGTCCAAGTCGACCAAGTC
>NW_026045107.1:12500-34411 GCF_943734845.2 Anopheles funestus
TCACCCCTCACCGTCCGGAAAGCCCGACAAACACGAATGGCCGTTGTCCTCTGCACGCGCTGCACCAATCTACGGCATTGGCGCAGCTGCAGCCCCTCCGACCATACTGGGGCCCCGTAGCGCAGGATGGAGTCCGCTACGGCCGCCAGCAGTCGGGCACGCGACGACTTCGGTCCACTGTGGTTCGGCATGAGGCGCGTGACGGCTTCCGCGACCTTCATGGCCTTCGCTGCAGCCTGCTGAACGTGCGGCAACCATGACAGGTGGTCGTGCAACCAAACTCCAAGATAACGGATGGAGCGCTGGGATTGCACGACCACACCTCCGATGTTGATGCTCACGACCGGATGACGCTTCAGGGTGGAGATGAGCGTCATTTCCGTCTTCTCTGGCGCCAACGAGAGACGGTTCCGGTCCAGCCAGTCCATGATTACCGCGATGGCTCGTTCAGCAGTCGAGGAAGCGGCTTGGGGTGTCGTTGCGGGGACCAAGACGACAAGGTCATCAGCGTAGCCAATAACCTCGGCCCCCTCAGGCAACTGGACACCCAGGACCCCGTCGTACAGCACGTTCCAAAGCGTGGGTCCCAAAATGGAACCCTGTGGAACGCCCGCACTGATGTTACGCTCGACAGGGCCCTCGCTGGTGTCGATAACCAGCCGCCGGTCCTCGAAATAGCTCCTCAGTATCTGCTGCAGCGATGACGGTACCCCCTTGTCCCTCAGCGCGTTGGCGATGGCTTGCCAGGGCGCAGAGTTAAAGGCGTTGCGGATATCAAGTGCCACCACCATCAGGCAGCGCTTGTCTCGGGCGTTGGTGCGGCGAAAGGACATGGCCGTCCTGCCCGCTTCAACAACGCGCTGGATCGCACTGATGGTGGATCTGCCTCGCCGGAAACCGTACTGCCCGTCCGACAGCCGTTCCGCATCTGGTTCCTCCAGGAACTCGTTGAGGCGGTTAAGAATTAGGCGCTCCAACACCTTGCCGAGTGCGTCGAGCATACACAGCGGCCGGTAGGAGGAGCTTTCCCCGGGAGGCTTGCCAGGCTTTGGCAACAGTACCAGTCGTTGCCTCTTCCAGGGCGCTGGAAACGCACCCCGGTCCAGGCAGTCCTGGTACAAACGGACGAAAACCTCCGGGTACTTCCTAATGGCCGTCTTAACCGCCGCGTTGGGGATACCGTCCAGTCCAGGCGCTTTCCGGTTCGCCATCGATCCCACGATGGACAACAGCTCGCCCACGGTGACAGGGGTCAACGAAGAACTCCGCTCCTCGGTGTCGACGCTCGATGATTCAGCGTCCGGCCAGTCAACAGGCGGATGTGTCGGGAACAGATCGTTGGCTATCCGCTCCAACACGACACGGTCAGTCTCAGGTGGCACGAAGCAGCCACGAAGACGAGACATGACCACCCGATAACCGGCCCCAAACTCGTTGGTTTCCGCCTGTTGAATCAGCTCATCGAGCTGCGCTCGCTTGCTGGCCCGGACAGCCTTCTCGACGGCTCTCCTCGCCGACCGATGATGTGCAGCCACGATGCTGCGCTCCTGCAGGTCGGTGGTATGAAGCATCCGCTCGTGCACGGCCGCACACTCCTCCCGAAGACGCAAGATCTCCGGAGTCCACCAGAAGAGGTCTCGATGGGGGTCACGATGCGACATGGTGACGCGCTCCATCGTGTCGTCGCATGCATCTAGCATGGCGTCGACCATCCCCTCCTGGCTGACGGCTCGTTCCGGAAAACCGGCCGTCTGGAGTGCGGCTGCGAATGCCTCCACCGAAAACTGCGTCGTCTTCCATCTACGGCCAGCGTGCCGAAACGTGGTGGACGACGAAGAGGACCCCTGTCCCCGCTGGCGATGCTGCTGCTGTTGTCGCTGCTGCCTCCCGTTCAGGTGACGATGCTGCTGCTGCAGGTGCTGCTGCTGCTGATGCTGCTGCTGCTGGTGCTGCTGCTGTTGTCGTCGCTGCTGCTGGTCGAGAGTTGGAGGCCCCACGGTGAAGAAAATGTACCGGTGGTCCGACGCCGTATAGTGGCACGAAGTGGTGTTCGCTGCCACCTCCCAAGTGTCTGGACGAGCAATGGATGCGCTCGCGAAAGACACATCCACGACACTGGGAGTGGCGACTCCGTTGCCCACGAACGTCGGGACCGATCCTTGGTTCAGGATCACAAGCCCAAGCTGCCGGATTGTGTCCAGCAGCTCTTCACCGCGCCGGGTGGTACGTTGGCTACCCCACTCCTCATTCCAGGCGTTGAAATCGCCTGCCAGGACGATGCGAGGGTGGGGCTGGGCCTCCAACTCCACCGCCTCCAGAAGTTGCTCGAACTCGCCGGCGTTGAGACGTGGAGGGGCGTAACAGCTGATGAAGACCACCCCTCCAATCTGCGCAGCAGCCAACCCGGGCATGGCACAGCGCCAGACCCGCTGGATTGGAAGGTGGCCGGTTGCCACCACAGCTGCTCTCCCCGACGAATCCACCGTCCAGTTACCGCTGCCCTCTGGAGGTCGATACACCTCTGACAGCAGCAGCACGTCGACCCGCTTCGTGCGGGCTGTTTGCAGGGCCAGATCCTGGGCAGTGCGTCCACCACCCAGGTTGACCTGCATCACCCTCACTACACCCGACACTGTTGACCTTGTCGGCACGATGAGTGGCCCACTCGATGGGGCCCCTGGCAGACAATGCACTTAGCTGCCGACGTGCACTGACTAACGCGGTGGCCTACCTCGCCACACTGCAAACACTGACCCGTCCGGTCAGTTGAAGAACGGCAGTCCCGCGCCAGGTGCCCCATCAGCAGGCAACGGAAGCAGCGCTGACGGTCGAGCGGCTTCTTCGGCACTTCGCGGATGCCGCTGACACATTGGCAGAGTGTCAACTTCTGACCAATGAGACTCCGTGCCTTGGCCAGTGGGAGTCGAACACGCGCTCGCTTTGTGCCATCACGGAGCTCCCAAAGCTCGACGTGAGTGATGCCAGCCGCTGACCCCAGCTTCTCCTCAATGGCAAGCTTCACGTCACTCTCTTTGGCCAGAGAGTCGACGTTGGTGATGAGAAGCTCACCCATCTCCGTCACCACTCGTGCCTCGCCATCCTCACCTAGCGCTAGCTGGATCCGGCGAGCCAGCTCCGCGCTATCGACGTTCTTCCGCAACGGTACAAGCAGATGACCTTGCACGGTCCGGCGCCCCATGCCGATGTCTGCCCTGACGTCCTGCAGCTCCTGAGATGTACGCAGCTTCACGTACATCTCTGTCCAGGTTTTGTCCGAACCTGGGACCACCGCAATGCGGTCAGGACGCGGAGGACGCCCCTTAGACTGGGCACGATGCTGCTGATGTTGTTGCTGCTGACTCTGCTGCTGCTGCTGGCGCATCTGAGGTGGCCGGTACGGCTGGCCCACCTGCTGCGGTTGCTGCTGCTGCTGAGTCGAACGTTGCGATCGGCTCTTCCGACCGCTCACGACCGTAGCCCAGGACATCTGCTGCTGTTGCCGCTGCTGCTGACGTTGCGGTTGCTGCTGCTGCTGCTGCTGCTGGCCATTAGCCGACACTGCGACCGTCCGTCGCTGCGGCTGTGGCTGGCTGCGCTGCTGCTGCTGCTGCTGCTGCTGCTGCTGCCGCTGTTGTTGTTGCTGCTGCCGCTGCTGCTGCTGCTGCCGCTGCTGCTGCTGCTGCTGCTGCTGCTGCTGCTGCAGTTGCGAAGCTTTCTTCGCACGGTTGCGCTGCTGCCGGCTGCGTTTTGTCCTGGCACTGCCCTGACCAACAGGCTGTGCCGAGGAATGAAGCGCCGTCAAGGAACGCATGCCCTCTTGAAGCGCTTCCAGCGTACACTTCAGGGCCACTTCACGTTCCCGGCTAAGTCGCAGCTCTTCCGTCAGCGACTCGATCTGTTTGGCGAAGTTCTCCAGCATCTTGTGCTGGAAAGCCAGCACCGACGCTTCGCCATCGTCGTGGGGAGCCACGGTTGAAGACATCTCCCCTGCCGCTACCACTGGCGGCACCACCGTCTGCTCGAGAAGAGAGGCGTCGGAAAATTCCGCATCGTCCTCCTCCTCGGAATTATCAGCCTCGGACGGAACCGCCACCGTTGGTCCGGCCGGCCGTGGTGTCTCCGGTAAAGGGGAAGGGGTATCGGACCGCTTCCGAGGCGTGGACGACGACCGCACCCCGGAACGAAGCACCCGCCCCTCCATTCTCCGCTCCTTTCACAAAAAAAACCGCCTGCACGAATCGTTCAGACGGAACAAGGGAATATTCCCTTCAACATCTGCCAAGGTAACGACCGTCCGTCGCTAGAGCCCCTTTGGCAGATTTCCCGTCCGCGGATCGCAAGAATAAAAAACTCCCACTTTTTTCTTTATTAAAAACAATTTCGCAAGAGAAAACCGCAAGAATAAGAATTTTTAATAAATTCCGCAAGAGATTCAAGAAAACACCAAAAAACGGGTTCGTCGCCTGCTGACGCGTTGAAGTCTCTCGTTTTGGCGTTCCCGGGGAAGGATTCGGAGCCAAAGAACCGTTCCCGGTCTCCTGCTAAGCGTTCCCGGTCTCCGGCTGCGCGTTCTCACTCTCTGACCGCTAAGCGCCGGAAAGGTATGCAATTCGCATCGAGTTTTATAGCACCGTAACGCTTCGTAACGCTGGTGTCCCGGCTAAGCGCTACCGCTACCGGTCACTGGTGGCGCTGCAGACGTCGAAGAGAAGGTGGTTGCTGTCTTCGCTGGAAGTTACGGAACCCGCCACGGGTGGCGCTGTCGTCATAAAAAGGGAGCTTTTACGTTGGGTTGTTGTCCTCACTGCTCGAAAACGCTTCGTGGTGTTGTTGATGACACAAACACACGCGACGACACACCTGACGCCACCGTACCACGCTGTTGCACGCACTTTCACGTCGAGTTTTTACTGTTTATCTCTTTTTAAAAGCACTTTACGTCGCTGGAAAACGATAGTTTATGCTCCCTAGCATGTGTTTTACCACTTTTCCAATGTTCTAACACGGTATTTCGATATTTATTCGCCACTGAAGTTCCCCATACAAAGTGTATGGGGACACTTTAAACTGAGTTTTAGCGCAGTAAATTGAAGTAGAACGATTTTCTTTTCCGATATCCGCTAAGAATGACACTCAATTCGCCCTTTTCGACTATTGTTCCGCTTTTTATAAGCACTTTTGCACAATATTTTTGCAAAAAATACGGAGCGACACAAAGCACGTCTAAACTGCTGGCTTGACAGCTACGCACACACAGGGATAACTGGCTTGTGGCCGCCAAGCGTTCATAGCGACGTGGCTTTTTGATCCTTCGATGTCGGCTCTTCCTATCATTGTAAAGCAAAATTTACCAAGCGTAGGATTGTTCACCCTTTCAAGGGAACGTGAGCTGGGTTTAGACCGTCGTGAGACAGGTTAGTTTTACCCTACTGGTGTGCATTGTTTGTCGCTATCTTAACGGAATTCCTGTGCAGTACGAGAGGAACCACAGGTACGGACCACTGGCTCAATACTAGTTCGAACGGACTATGGTATGACGCTACGTCCGCTGGATTATGCCTGAACGCCTCTAAGGTCGTATCCAATCCGAGCTGATAGCGCTTCTTATACCCATTAGGTGGTCGTAAGCTAGCGGGCCTAACAACCCTCCGAGAACCGTCCGTGCTGTCCATTGGCACACTGGCGTCTCATCCCCGCTTACTACTAGGCCGCAAAGGGCGGGTTCGCGCTGCACGTGTTAGTACCATACATGTTGGGAACACCGGTGGACGAGCTTGCCGACTGTGGATATCACTAGTTTCGACACCTACGACCGCCCGCAAACGACGGGACTACAGGCTGGGAGCTTCAAGTTGTAGAGATGCGTTCGCATCGATCCTCTCAGGCGACCCATGCTTGGTGGTTAGTGCTTGCGCGTGCGCGCCCCGTGTGTGCTGGAATTGGCCAACCAGTGCACATTGGTGGTGCGTACCGTGACTTGCACCATGTGACGAGAGTGTTGAAGAACACTGTGTGGTGACTCTATGCCTATGTGATGGGGTGCTTGTAACACACGACCGAACCGACGGCTCGTTGGATGGTCACGACAGTGTGGTGCAGGTGCGCCCATGTGTAACGAATACATTGAGTGCCGTTGGAGGTTAGCGGTTGGTTGGTTGCATGCTACAACTTCGCGTTGTACATGGGCTGGCCGCTGCGCTTCCTTCGGGTTGCCACTTGATGTTGATAGGGTTGATGTATTGTGTTCGTTGACTTTTGGTTCATTCCAAAAGTCTTCGGACTTAGATAATTTTACAAGTGTCGGCGCTCTCGGACCGAAAATAAGAAGACAACTAAGAAGAAAAAGAGAAAGAAGCTAATAGTGGAAAGTATTCTTCTTCAAAGAAGGAACAAAAATTTTACAAGTGTTGAAAAATTTCCTAAGTCCAAAAAATTTTCTAAGTCCAGAAAATTTTCTAAGTCCCACAAAATGGAACATGATGAAGAAGATACAGAAGTTGAAAATTTTTCTAAGTCCAAAAAATTTTCTAAGTCCAGAAAATTTTCTAAGTCCAAAGTGTTGGAACAATTTCCAAAGGCCCATAGGTTGCACTGAATTTTCCTAAGTTGGCCACAAGTACCCATGAGGTATCGAGAAGGTTCACCCGAAGGACATAATATGTCCCAAAGTACCGATAGAGCACCCACAAAGAGCACCCAATTGGCCTAAGTTGGCCAAAAGTACCGATAGAGTACCCACAAGTAGCACTGAGTTGGCCTAAGTTGGCCAAAAGTACCGATAGAGTACCCACAAATAGCACCGAATGGGCCTAAGTTGGCCAAAAGTACCGATAGAGTACCCACAAGAAGCACTGAGTTGGCCTAAGTTGGCCAAAAGTACCGATAGAGTACCCACAAATAGCACCCAGTTGGCCTAAGTTGGCCAAAAGTACCGATAGAGCACCCACAAGAAGCACTGAGTTGGCCTAAGTTGGCCAAAAGTACCGATAGAGTACCCACAAATAGCACCCAGTTGGCCTAAGTTGGCCAAAAGTACCGATAGAGTACCCCCAAATAGCACCGAATGGGCCTAAGATGGCCAAAAGTACCGATAGAGTACCCACAAATAGCACCGAGTGGGCCTAACATGGCCAAAAGTACCGATAGAGTACCCACAAGAAGCACTGAGTTGGCCTAAGTTGGCCAAAAGTACCGATAGAGTACCCACAAATAGCACCGAGTGGGCCTAACATGGCCAAAAGTACCGATAGAGTACCCACAAGAAGCACTGAGTTGGCCTAAGTTGGCCAAAAGTACCGATAGAGTACCCACAAATAGCACCGAGTGGGCCTAACATGGCCAAAAGTACCGATAGAGCACCCACATATAGCACCGAATGGGCCTAACATGGCCAAAAGTACCGATAGAGCACCCACATATAGCACCCCATTGGCCTAAGTTGGCCAAAAGTACCGATAGAGTATCCACAAAGAGCACCCAATTGGCCTAAGTTGGCCAAAAGTACCGATAGAGCACCCACATATAGCACCCCATTGGCCTAAGTTGGCCAAAAGTACCGATAGAGTACCCACAAAGAGCACCCAATTGGCCTAAGTTGGCCAAAAGTACCGCCAAGTAGCACCATAGAGGCCCGAGTAGAGCGAAATGTGGGCCAAATTGAACATTTGAAAATTTTTACAAGTCCAAAAAATTTTCTAAGTCCAGAAAATTTTCTAAGTCCAAAGAGTTGGACAAATTTCCTTAGGCCCAAAGGTTGCACTGAATGTTCCTAAGTTGGCCATCAGTACCCATGAAGTATAGCGAAGGTTCACCCGAAAGACACAATACGCCCTAAAGTACCCACAGAGTACCCACAAGTTGCACCCAATTGGCCTAAGTTGGCCAAAAGTACCGACAAGTAGCACCATAGAGGCCCGAGTAGAGCGAAATGTGGGCCAAAGTACCGAGTAGTTGCAACAAATGCCCAAATGGATACCAAAATGTGGTACCAAGCACCTAACTGTTGCAACAAATGCTAGCTTTCTGAGCAAAAGCTGTGGACCAATTTCGTAGAAGAACCGCCTAGGCGAAAAGGCAAAAATCGCCGAAGCTGGCCCGCTCGCAGAGCTCGCGGGCCAGGAGATACTCATAGGGCGATTTACTAGAGTGGGGAACTTGAGAATTTTTGTGTCCGAGACTTTGGGCAACTTCGCGGCCGCCCCCTTAAAGTAAAAGATTTTCTCTGGGTGCCTAAAATTCGCAATTCCCGCAAAGTCGGGAAGACGTTAAAGTTTTTGCCCAAAAAATGGCCATCGATTTAAGGTGATTTTCCAATAAGAAAATTTTTCCTAAGATGAATTTTTTCGAATATTTCCTAAACTAAGCGTCGGAGTACATGGCCGTGGAGGAACTTTTGGTAGCTTTTGGCAAGGGCTATCGGATGAAATAATGCGAAAGGCCATCGGAGCGATATTGGATAAATGCGGGCCCATAAACGTACCTAAGAAGTGAAAATTGGTACCTTGCACGCAGGATGCAAGAAATGCTTGAGTGTTAACCATCATCGGTACCAAGTACCTAGGTTATATCGAGTGCGTAGATGGAAGTCGGTACCAAAGGGAAACCTTCCTAGGCTAGGTGCACGCAAGTGAGTATGGATCGATCAGTAGAAAGATGGGAAGCCATAGGAAACCTTCCTAGGCTAGGTGCACGCAAGTGAGTATGGATCGATCAGTAGAAAGATGGGAAGCCATAGGAAACCTTCCTAGGCTAGGTGCACGCAAGTGAGTATGGATCGATCAGTAGAAAGATGGGAAGCCATAGGAAACCTTCCTAGGCTAGGTGCACGCAAGTGAGTATGGATCGATCAGTAGAAAGATGGGAAGCCATAGGAAACCTTCCTAGGCTAGGTGCACGCAAGTGAGTATGGATCGATCAGTAGAAAGATGGGAAGCCATAGGAAACCTTCCTAGGCTAGGTGCACGCAAGTGAGTATGGATCGATCAGTAGAAAGATGGGAAGCCCAAGGAAACCTTCCTAGGCTAGGTGCACGCAAGTGAGTATGGATCGATCAGTAGAAAGATGGGAAGCCATAGGAAACCTTCCTAGGCTAGGTGCACGCAAGTGAGTATGGATCGATCAGTAGAAAGATGGGAAGCCATAGGAAACCTTCCTAGGCTAGGTGCACGCAAGTGAGTATGGATCGATCAGTAGAAAGATGGGAAGCCATAGGAAACCTTCCTAGGCTAGGTGCACGCAAGTGAGTATGGATCGATCAGTAGAAAGATGGGAAGCCATAGGAAACCTTCCTAGGCTAGGTGCACGCAAGTGAGTATGGATCGATCAGTAGAAAGATGGGAAGCCATAGGAAACCTTCCTAGGCTAGGTGCACGCAAGTGAGTATGGATCGATCAGTAGAAAGATGGGAAGCCCAAGGAAACCTTCCTAGGCTAGGTGCACGCAAGTGAGTATGGATCGATCAGTAGAAAGATGGGAAGCCATAGGAAACCTTCCTAGGCTAGGTGCACGCAAGTGAGTATGGATCGATCAGTAGAAAGATGGGAAGCCATAGGAAACCTTCCTAGGCTAGGTGCACGCAAGTGAGTATGGATCGATCAGTAGAAAGATGGGAAGCCATAGGAAACCTTCCTAGGCTAGGTGCACGCAAGTGAGTATGGATCGATCAGTAGAAAGATGGGAAGCCCAAGGAAACCTTCCTAGGCTAGGTGCACGCAAGTGAGTATGGATCGATCAGTAGAAAGATGGGAAGCCCAAGGAAACCTTCCTAGGCTAGGTGCACGCAAGTGAGTATGGATCGATCAGTAGAAAGATGGGAAGCCATAGGAAACCTTCCTAGGCTAGGTGCACGCAAGTGAGTATGGATCGATCAGTAGAAAGATGGGAAGCCCAAGGAAACCTTCCTAGGCTAGGTGCACGCAAGTGAGTATGGATCGATCAGTAGAAAGATGGGAAGCCCAAGGAAACCTTCCTAGGCTAGGTGCACGCAAGTGAGTATGGATCGATCAGTAGAAAGATGGGAAGCCATAGGAAACCTTCCTAGGCTAGGTGCACGCAAGTGAGTATGGATCGATCAGTAGAAAGATGGGAAGCCATAGGAAACCTTCCTAGGCTAGGTGCACGCAAGTGAGTATGGATCGATCAGTAGAAAGATGGGAAGCCATAGGAAACCTTCCTAGGCTAGGTGCACGCAAGTGAGTATGGATCGATCAGTAGAAAGTGGGAAGCCCAGTACCAAATGCCCTAGTGAAGACCGTAAACGAATATCATGAACCGAGAAGGAGCACCAAATGCCCTAGTGAAGACCGTAAACGAATATCATGAACCGATAAGGAGCACCAAATGCCCTAGTGAAGACCGTAAACGAATATCATGAACCGATAAGGAGCACCAAATGCCCTAGTGAAGACCGTAAACGAATATCATGAACCGATAAGGAGCACCAAATGCCCTAGTGAAGACCGTAAACGAATATCATGAACCGATAAGGAGCACCAAATGCCCTAGTGAAGACCGTAAACGAATATCATGAACCGATAAGGAGCACCAAATGCCCTAGTGAAGACCGTAAACGAATATCATGAACCGATAAGGAGCACCAAATGCCCTAGTGAAGACCGTAAACGAATATCATGAACCGATAAGGAGCACCAAATGCCCTAGTGAAGACCGTAAACGAATATCATGAACCAAGAAGTAGCAACGAATGCCTGAAAAAGTACCAAGTCCACGGTATAGAGTAACGAGAGTTAACCGCCGTGATGTATGCAATGAGGGCAGCCATTGCATGGGTTCTGGACTTGGTTCGCGAATAACTTTTTTGCTAGACATCGGACAAAGTTGACGTGGAAGAACGAAATGTAGCATTTGATGCCACCTATCCAAAACTTTTTCAAGATTGAAGATCCGATCGATACAGCCTGAGTTATAGGCAAAAGTTGGTGCAAAATTGAGCATTTTTAATGGTGAAAAATCGGTAATCCTCGAATAGCTCCTGTTGGAAGCATCGGACCACATGGTCGTGGAGGAACATATTGTAGCGTGCGGTGTCAAGTATCGACACCCAAAACCGCATGTCCGATGGACGGAAAATGACCAAGTTATAGTGAAAACTTGGTTGCACCAAATTCCCGAAGAAGTGCAACGAGAAGGTGAATGCGATGGTTGTTCGTCGAATAGCTCCGGCCACAGACATGGTAGCGATTAGTGGTGCATGGAAGAAATCTAGCCACAAGTGCCATCTACCCATGGCCAGAAGAAAGTGTGGCCATATCTTGGATACCGGCGGAGCTATGGGGCAAATATGGGCCAAAAATGGTGCCAGGTGGACCAAAAACCCGAAAAAGTACCTAGGTAAATGCGATGGTTGTTCGTCGAATAGCTCCGGCCACAGACATGGTAGCGATTAGTGGTGCATGGAAGAAATCTAGCCACAAGTGCCATCTACCCATGGCCAGAAGAAAGTGTGGCCATATCTTGGATACCGGCGGAGCTATGGGGCAAATATGGGCCAAAAATGGTGCAAGTTGGACCAAAAATCCGAAAAAGTACCTAGGTAAATGCGATGGTTGTTCGTCGAATAGCTCCGGCCACAGACATGGTAGCGATTAGTGGTGCATGGAAGAAATCTAGCCACAAGTGCCATCTACCCATGGCCAGAAGAAAGTGTGGCCATATCTTGGATACCGGCGGAGCTATGGGGCAAATATGGGCCAAAAATGGTGCAAGTTGGACCAAAAATCCGAAAAAGTACCTAGGTAAATGCGATGGTTGTTCGTCGAATAGCTCCGGCCACAGACATGGTAGCGATAAGTGGTGCATGGAAGAAATCTAGCCACAAGTGCCATCTAGCCATGGCCAGAAGAAAGTGTGGCCATATCTTGGATACCGGCGGAGCTATGGGGCAAATATGGGCCAAAAATGGTGCAAGTTGGACCAAAAATCCGACCAAGTGCGCGAGGCGCTTTCGTGAATAGCTCCGGCCACAGACATGGTAGCGATTAGTGGTGCATGGAAGAAATCTAGCCACAAGTGCCATCTACCCATGGCCAGAAGAAAGTGTGGCCATATCTTGGATACCGGCGGAGCTATGGGGCAAATATGGGCCAAAAATGGTGCAAGTTGGACCAAAAATCCGACCAAGTGCGCGAGGCGCTTTCGTGAATAGCTCCGGCCACAGACATGGTAGCGATTAGTGGTGCATGGAAGAAATCTAGCCACAAGTGCCATCTAGCCATGGCCAGAAGAAAGTGTGGCCATATCTTGGATACCGGCGGAGCTATGGGGCAAATATGGGCCAAAAATGGTGCAAGTTGGACCAAAAATCCGACCAAGTGCGCGAGGCGCTTTCGTGAATAGCTCCGGCCACAGACATGGTAGCGATTAGTGGTGCATGGAAGAAATCTAGCCACAAGTGCCATCTACCCATGGCCAGAAGAAAGTGTGGCCATATCTTGGATACCGGCGGAGCTATGGGGCAAATATGGGCCAAAAATGGTGCAAGTTGGACCAAAAATCCGAAAAAGTACCTAGGTAAATGCGATGGTTGTTCGTCGAATAGCTCCGGCCACAGACATGGTAGCGATTAGTGGTGCATGGAAGAAATCTAGCCACAAGTGCCATCTACCCATGGCCAGAAGAAAGTGTGGCCATATCTTGGATACCGGCGGAGCTATGGTGCAAATATGGGCCAAAAATGGTGAAGTTGGACCAAAAATCCGACCAAGTGCGCGAGGCGCTTTCGTGAATAGCTCCGGCCACAGACATGGTAGCGATTAGTGGTGCATGGAAGAAATCTAGCCACAAGTGCCATCTAGCCATGGCCAGAAGAAAGTGTGGCGATATCTTGGATACCGGCGGAGCTATGGGGCAAATATGGGCCAAAAATGGTGCAAGTTGGACCAAAAATCCGAAAAAAGTACCTAGGTAAATGCGATGGTTGTTCGTCGAATAGCTCCGGCCACAGACATGGTAGCGATTAGTGGTGCATGGAAGAAATCTAGCCACAAGTGCCATCTAGCCATGGCCAGAAGAAAGTGTGGCCATATCTTGGATACCGGCGGAGCTATGGTGCAAATACGGGCCAAAAATAGTGCAAGTTGGACCAAAAATCCGAAAAAGTACCTAGGTAAATGCGATGGTTGTTCGTCGAATAGCTCCGGCCACAGACATGGTAGCGATTAGTGGTGCATGGAAGAAATCTAGCCACAAGTGCCATCTACCCATGGCCAGAAGAAAGTGTGGCCATATATTGGATACCGGCGGAGCTATGGTGCAAATATGGGCCAAAAATGGTGAAGTTGGACCAAAAATCCGACCAAGTGCGCGAGGCGCTTTCGTGAATAGCTCCGGCCACAGACATGGTAGCGATTAGTGGTGCATGGAAGAAATCTAGCCACAAGTGCCATCTAGCCATGGCCAGAAGAAAGTGTGGCGATATCTTGGATACCGGCGGAGCTATGGGGCAAATATGGGCCAAAAATGGTGCAAGTTGGACCAACAATCCGACCAAGTGCGCGAGGCGCTTTCGTGAATAGCTCCGGCCACAGACATGGTAGCGATTAGTGGTGCATGGAAGAAATCTAGCCACAAGTGCCATCTACCCATGGCCAGAAGAAAGTGTGGCCATATCTTGGATACCGGCGGAGCTATGGGGCAAATATGGGCCAAAAATGGTGCAAGTTGGACCAAAAATCCGAAAAAGTACCTAGGTAAATGCGATGGTTGTTCGTCGAATAGCTCCGGCCACAGACATGGTAGCGATTAGTGGTGCATGGAAGAAATCTAGCCACAAGTGCCATCTACCCATGGCCAGAAGAAAGTGTGGCCATATATTGGATACCGGCGGAGCTATGGTGCAAATATGGGCCAAAAATGGTGAAGTTGGACCAAAAATCCGACCAAGTGCGCGAGGCGCTTTCGTGAATAGCTCCGGCCACAGACATGGTAGCGATTAGTGGTGCATGGAAGAAATCTAGCCACAAGTGCCATCTAGCCATGGCCAGAAGAAAGTGTGGCGATATCTTGGATACCGGCGGAGCTATGGGGCAAATACGGGCCAAAAATGGGTAAACTTGTACGGTCCAAAGCCAAGGGTAAATTTTTTTATTCCTCTAATAACTTCTACCACAGACATTGAATCGGTTCGTGATGTATGGATGAAATGTAGCAAACAGTTGGAACTACCCATAAAATCTTAAAGATTGACGATCTAATGTATAGAACCGGAGTAATGTGCGATACTTGGTGAAAAATCGAGTGAAAAATTAACTATAAACAGTTTTTGGCCCATAACTCGAATACTAGACATCGGAAGGGGGGGTCGTAGAACGATTTTTTGTTGCCCTATCGATTCCCTATCGAACGAGCAAAAGTTGTTTTTTTGACCAAAAAGTACCCCCACTCTAGTAAAATTGGCCTGATTTTACTAGTCCCCGGTACCCGTACAGGCAAAATGAGCAAAATGCTCAAGTATGAATGGTTTTTGGCCCATAACTCGAATACTAGACGTCGCAGGGGGGTGTCGTGGAACAATTTTTGGTAGCCCTTGAAATTATCTATCGAATGACATATACTTGATTTTTTGACCAAAAAGTTCCTAGACTAGTAAAAATCGCATCATTTTACTAGAGTCGGGTACCCTGTACGAAAAACCGCTATAGTTGCGGTTTTTGGCTAATAACTCGAATACTAGACGTCGCAGGGGGGTGTCGTGGAACAATTTTTGGTAGCCCTTGAAATTATCTATCGATTGACATATACTTGATTTTTGGCCAAAAAGTTCCCTAGACTAGTAAAAATCGCATCATTTTACTAGAGTCGGGTACCCTGGACGAAAAACCGCTATAATTGCGGTTTTTGGCTAATAACTCGAATACTAGACGTCGCAGGGGGGTGTCGTGGAACAATTTTTGGTAGCCCTTGAAATTATCTATCGAATGACATATACTTGATTTTTTGACCAAAAAGTTCCTAGACTAGTAAAAATCGCATCATTTTACTAGAGTCGGGTACCCTGTACGAAAAACCGCTATAGTTGCGGTTTTTGGTCAATAACTCGAATACTAGACGTCGGAGGGGGGTGCCGTAGAACAATTTTTTGTAGCCCTTGAAATTACCTTTCGAATGATATATAGTGGTTTTTTGGTCAAACAGTGACCCCGAGACTAGTAACCCTCCATACACAAAACCGCCTAAAAAGTTTTGGTTTTGCAAAATTTTGAAAAGTGCGTCAAAAAAATTTTTTCAAAAAGTACCAAATCGTGATCAGAACTCACTATAGACCATAAAAAGTGAAATCCGATGGTCATTTGCAACACTTGGTCAATCGAGAAAAATTTCACTTTTTTACTAGAGTCGGGTACCCTGAACGAAAAATCGCTCAAGTGATGGTTTTTGGCCAATAACTCGAATACTAGACGTCGGAGGGGGGTGCCGTAGAACAATTTTTTGTAGCCCTTGAAATTACCTTTCGAATGATATATAGTGGTTTTTTGGTCAAACAGTGACCCCGAGACTAGTAACCCTCCATACACAAAACCGCCTACAAAAACTTTGTTTTGAAAAATTTTGAAAAGTTCAAAAAAATTTTTTTTTCAAAAACTACTAAAACGTGATAAGAACTTACTATAGACCATAAAAAGTGATATCCGATGATAATTTGCAAAAGTTGGTAACTAGTAAAAAATTTCACTTTTTTACTAGAGTCGGTGCAACGAGAAAAAAAAAGTCCGTGATGGAGAAAAATGGCACGTTTTCCACGCCTGTACGCTTTCGTTTACTATATAGGGGGTAGGTGAGCCAGAAGCATGATTTTGACTGAGTATGTATCTTTATGAATTGGACCCTTCTAAATCGATTGAGACTACCCCCAGGACGATCGGACGACTGCTTCTGGCTCAAAATGTGGTTTTTAGATTTTGATCGTCAATTATGCGAGAAAAAATCGATTAGAAGTAAAGATACGAAATGCTTGGTCTAAGTTGGGAAACGACTTCGGATATTTGTTGGACGTTGTCGTAGAAGGTCCGAGGACCAAGGAAAAGTGATTTCCAAGTGGATTTATGCCCTATTAGTCGATGGTAAGATGTGAAATTAGTAGAACTTACCATACAGTTTGCGAAGTTGAAGCAATCGGTTGGTGAATATGGTACTGTCTGTCCAATTTGGTGGTTCGGAATGAGTGAAACGATGTTGATGATGGATAGACGTTCCGATTGCCCCCGATCGGGGAACATATAGTGGTCTTTAAGGTCCAAGTACCTATGTTTTGGTAAGCAGAACTGAGAGTTAAAGGATGAAAGTCGGCCATTCCTAATATCATCCTATCGGTGGTTCGCGAGTTGTTTGAGGACCGGAGCAGCTCGCGATGAAACGGTCCTAGGGTATTGGTTATCCATCCAAGGAAGAGTAAATGCGATCCTAGATGTGTGTCGTTGGCCGTTCTACCGGTATCGCCTATCGATGAGATATCGACGGGCATGCCTTACTCGAAAGTTGAATTCTAGGATCGATGGTCAAACAGACCTATGAGCGATAAACCAAACTGAACACGTATTGATGTCGGCTTTTCCTATCATTTGATGCCGCAGGTTGTTTAGGGACCGGAGCAGCTTGCGGCCGAGACGGTCCCCGGGGGTTTCTTTCTCCAAGGAGTGGAAACTATTAAGCAAGAGTTGTAGCAAGATACGATCCTCTGATGTGTCGTTGGCCGTTCATGCGGTATCGCCTGTCGATGAGATATCGATGGGCATGCCTTACTCTACCGACCTTCTAATTGAGAGTATTAATCAGGGATCGATGGTCAAACAGACCTATGAGCGATAAACCAAACTGAACACGTATTGATGTCGGCTTTTCCTATCATTTGATGCCGCAGGTTGTTTAGGGACCGGAGCAGCTTGCGGCCGAGACGGTCCCCGGGGGTTTCTTTCTCCAAGGAGAAGAAACGATTAAGCAAAAGTTGTAGCAAGATACGATCCTCTGATGTGTCGTTGGCCGTTCAAGCGGTATCGCCTGTCGATGAGATATCGATGGGCATGCCTTACTCTCCCGACTGGATTACTGAGAGTTTAATCAGGGATCGATGGTCAAACAGACCAATGAGCGATAAACCAAACTGAACACGTATTGATGTCGGCATTTCCTATCATTTGTCGCAGGTTGTTTAGGGACCGGAGCAGCTTGCGACCGAGACGGTCCCCGGGGGTTTCTTTCTCTAAGGAGTGGAAACGATTAAGCAAAAGTCGTAGCAATAATCGATCACCTGATGTGTCGTTGGCCGTTCTTGCGGTATCGCCTGTCGATGAGATATCGATGGGCATGCCTTACTCTCCTGACTGTTTAATTGAGAGTTATAATCAGGGATCGATGGTCAAAAAGACCTATGAGCGATAAACCAAACTGAACACGTATTGATGTCGGCATTTCCTATCATTTGTCGCAGGTTGTTTGGGGACCGGAGCAGCTTGCGACCGAGACGGTCCCTTCCCGAAAGATGGTGAACCGAGTCGTCTGGCGTAAAAACCGGACGACTCGAAAGGGCTTGACCCTTTCAAGTGAGCGATAATCACATTCTACGCTCAGTTCGACAGCTACAAGGCAATCACTCGCTATGTTCAGAGCTAATACATGCAACATGCCGGCATTGTTTCCACCGACGCATGGATTCAAGACTGGTGCACTTATTAGTTAAACCGTTCGCCTCCGGGTGTTTCGAGTTCAAGTCTGGATGAGGATTGATCTTGCTGGTAATAGCTTGAGCCCCTGAATAAGGGGTCGAAGCGTACATCTTGAGACCATGTACAACATATTACCAAATCGGCACCATGGGTTCGGGTGCAAGTGATGTAACCGTGAAAGATGTTGAGCAGCCCAACATCGGTTTACACACGCATAATAGGAAGGCAGCGCTGTCGACTGGTCAGTCGTGTAAGAAGTGTGCATTATCGATCACAAATATATTGGTGATCTGTAGGTTGCGCATACACCATGCCCGGTGTAAAGTGCCGTGGTCCCCCCCGGGGGGCTGCATCAAACCGTTCGCCACGCGAACTACCCAATGGAACGAACTCGATGCATTTAATAAGAAGAAGAGATGATAATGAAACACGGTCGATTAAAGAGTTGAAAACGTTGAAATACCTATAAGCAAGTCTTAAGTTGGTGGTGACCGTTACGCCCCAACAAATTGGTGCCTTACCCTACACCAAAGAGCCATTCAACATGGTTCAAGTGAGCGATAATCACGCTCTACGCTCAGTATGACAGCTGCAAGGCAATCACTCGCTAAGTTCAGAGCTAATACATGCAACACGCCGGCATTGTTTCCACCGACGCATGGATTCAAGACTGGTGCACTTATTAGTTAAACCGTTCGCCTGCGGGTGTTTCGAGTTCAAGTCTGGATGAGGATTGTTCTTGCTGGTAATAGCTTGAGCCCCTGAATAAGGGGCCGAAGCGTACATCTTGAGAGTAAATGTACAACATATTACCAAATCGGCACCGTGGGTTCTGGTGCAAGTGATGTAACCATGAAAGATGTTGAGCAGCCCAACATCGGTTTACACACGCATAAGGGGTTTATTGTTATCTGTAGGTTGCGCATACACCATACCCGGTGTAAAGTGCCGTGGTCCCCCAGGGGGCTGCATCAAAACGTTCGCCATGCGAACTACCCAATGGAACGAACTCGATGTATTGAAAGAGATGAACAATTAATAGCGAGAATAGGGGCCCGGAAGCAATTCCGCGGCCCTACGGTCGATTCAAGAGTTGAAACGTTGTACAATCGTGGATAGCACCTAGTGCTAATATGGTGAGAGATAATGTGTGAGGAAATTTAGTTTCCTAAAGTTTAGTTAGTGGTTTCCGTTGTGCCCTAACAAACTTAAAGTTGGTGGTGACCGTTACACCCCAACAAATTGGTGCCTTACCCAACACCAAAGAGCCATTCCATATGGTTCTAGAGAGAGAGAGTTGTGTGGAAATTTATTTCCCACTAAGCGAGTGTGTGTCTGTAGTGGAACGAATTCTGGTTGATCCTACCAGTAATATACGCTTGTCTCAAAGGTTAAGCCATGCATGTCTAAGTACAAACATAAATGAATGTGAAACCGCATAAGGCTCAGTATAACAGCTATAATTCACAAGATCATCCTACCACTAGTTACTTGGATAACTGTGGAAAATCCAGAGCTAATACATGCAACATGCCGGGACTGTTGCCCTCGCGGGTAGCTGAACTGGTGCACTTATTAGTTAAACCAATCGCCTCCGGGCGGCTTGAGTTGAAGTCTGGATAAGGACGCAGATCGTATGGTCGCTTGTCGACTGACGACAGATCTTTCAAATGTCTGCCCTATCAACTATTGATGGTAGTGTAGAGGACTACCATGGTTGCGACGGGTAACGGGGAATCAGGGTTCGATTCCGGAGAGGGAGCCTGAGAAATGGCTACCACATCCAAGGAAGGCAGCAGGCGCGTAAATTACCCAATCCCAGTACGGGGAGGTAGTGACGAGAAATAACAATATGGACCTCTCTAACGATGGTCCATAATTGGAATGAGTTGAGTATAAATCCTTCAACAAGGATCAAGTGGAGGGCAAGTCTGGTGCCAGCAGCCGCGGTAATTCCAGCTCCACTAGCGTATATTAAAGTTGTTGCGGTTAAAACGTTCGAAGTTGATTGCCCGTCCAGACACGTGACCGCCACGGGCGCCCGGTTACACGCCGGGGCCGTTCGTGCGCGCGCTCACGGCTGCGACTCACAATGGTGTACTTGGGCGTTACTCTGTGAACGAGTACCGTGCTACCGGTTAACTCCGGCACGGGCTCCTCATGGTGCTCAAGATACTCACATTTACCTTGAACAAATTAGAGTGCTCAAAGCAGGCTAAGACAAAGCGTCCGGCCCCCCCGTGGGGTTGGCGTTGGCCGAGAATAATCTTGCATGGAATAATGGAATATGACCTCGGTTTATACGATTTCGTTGGTTTGTCAGAAACCTAGAGGTAATGATTAACAGAAGTAGTTGGGGGCATTGGTATTACGGCGCGAGAGGTGAAATTCGTAGACCGTCGTAGGACCAACTGAAGCGAAAGCGTTTGCCATGGATGCTTTCTTTAATCAAGAACGAAAGTTAGAGGATCGAAGGCGATTAGATACCGCCCTAGTTCTAACCGTAAACGATGCCAATTAGCAATTGGGAGACGCTACCCCTATTCGGTGCTCTCAGTCGCTTCCGGGAAACCAAAATCGGGTTCCGGGGGAAGTATGGTTGCAAAGTTGAAACTTAAAGGAATTGACGGAAGGGCACCACAAGAAGTGGAGCTTGCAGTCGCAATCGAGAGCTCGACCAGAACGGACGTGTCCGCACAGTGCTCCGTGTAGTGAGAGATTATTTGCGAGAGCGAGAGAGCGGGAGAGAAAGTTGTCCGTATGACGAACAGTAGTGAGCGTGTGTACGTGTGTATGTGAAGCGTAAGGAAAAGTGACGCTGCACGCACTTTTCTTAAATTGCAAAATTTATGGTTTTCCGTGATTAAAATCGTAAATCGGATTATGTGAGAGTGTGTGCTTTTAAGAGGCAAAGATTTTAAGACATTGTTTGCGAAAATCGGTGGAGTTTTGTGATTACGCAACATTGTGAAATCGTAGTGACGCTTCACGCACTATTCTGAATTTGTGAAATATATGGTTTTCCGTGATTGAAATCGTAAATCGGATTACTTGAGTGTGTGTGCTTTTAAGAGGCAAAGTTTTTAAGACATAGTTTGCGAAAATCGGTGATTTTTGTGAAGGATTACGCAACATTGTGAAATCATATATCGACCGGGTGTTCCGTGTCGGCGTGTGTGTGCGTGGGCACGCTTGTGTTCCACGTTAGTGAGTGCGAGGGCGAGCTTGAATTGGACATTCTAGAAGTATCTAGAATATTTTTCGACTGTTGCCGTGCGTGTGTGTGTACGTGTGTTGGTGTGTGCACGAGCACGTGGCACTTTCGCGGATATGCATTCTAGAACATTCTAGAAGCATCTAGACATTTTTCGACTGTTGCCGTGCGTGTGTGTGTACGTGTGTTGGTGTGTGCACGAGCGCGTTAAACTTTCGCGGATATTCATTCTAGAACATTCTGAAAGCATCTAGAAATTTTTCGACTGTTGCCGTGCGTGTGTGTGTACGTGTGTTGGTGGGTGCATGAGCGTGTGGAACGTTCGCGGATATTCATTCTGGAACATTCTGAAAGCATCTAGAAATTTTTCGACTGTTGCCGTGCGTGTGTGTGTACGTGTGTTGGTGGGTGCACGACCGCGTGGAACTTTCGCGGTTGTTGCCGCGCGTGGTGTTGCCGTGAGTGGTGTTGCCGCGAGTGCGGTGTTGCCGCGCGTGGGGTTGTCGCGAGTAGTGTTGTCGCGAGTGGTGTTGCCGCGAGTGCGGTGTTGCCGCGAGTGTGGTGTTGCCGCGCGTGGTGTTGTCGTGCGTGGTATTGCCGCGAGTGAGCGCGTGGAACTTTTTCTCACTTTTTCTCAGTTGTGTGAGTGTGCGCGCGAGCGCGTGTGTTCGTGAGCGCGTGGAACTTTTACGCTTGTTGCCGGGCGTGGCTTCTTCTTCCCGCGTGTGTGTGTGTTCGCGAGCGCGTTGAACTTTTCTTGTTGCTGGGCGTGGCTTCTTTTTCCCGCGCGTGTGTGTGTTCGCGAGCGCGTTGAACTTTTCTTATTGCTGGGCGTGGCTTCTTTTTTTCCCGCGCGTGAGTGTTGCCGGGCGTGGCTTCTTTTTGCCCGCGCGTTTGTGTGGGAGTGTTTCTCATAGCGGCAGCGTCAAGGACATACGCGGTGGCGGGGGGTAACAACCCGCCACCATGGAAACGCGGGCGAGAGGACGAACGTTATCGGTCGATGAGCGTCCTACCGTCGT
>NW_026045108.1:5000-22500 GCF_943734845.2 Anopheles funestus
CACAATGCAATGGCCACGGATCCACACAAGGCACATCACATGCAGAAAGCTTCACCAGATTCTGACACATACCACACACATGCAACTCGTCGTCGAAGGGGCGTTCAAGTGCCTTACGGCTAGGGGAGATCTAGCTCGGCACGGAGACACAGTGATGGTCACCCATCAAAGTGTACAACGAACGAGTTGGCTTTCAACAAATTCTGACACATAGCAAGCGAGCGACCGAGCTACACCGAAGGCAGCCCATGGTTGGTCACTCGCGGACGATCATCAGTAATGATCCTTCCGCAGGTTCACCTACGGAAACCTTGTTACGACTTTTACTTCCTCTAAATCATCAAGTTCGGTCAACTTCAGCCATGCCAGCTGCAGCTCACGAAGGAACCGCGGAAGGTAAGCCTCCAGAAACCTCACTAAATAATCCATCGGTAGTAGCGACGGGCGGTGTGTACAAAGGGCAGGGACGTAATCAGCACTAGCTAATGACTAGTGCTTACTAGAAATTCCAGGTTCATGGGGACCGTTGCAGTCCCCAATCCCGACTAGATGGGCATTTTAGTGATTTCCCGTTCCTCTCGGAATGGGGGCGCCTATTGGCGAGAACACGCTGCGACCCACATTGTAGCACGCGTGCAGCCCAGAACATCTAAGGGCATCACGGACCTGTTATCGCTCATTCTCAGCTTGCTAAACACAAGTTGTCCCGCTAAGCAGGGCAAACGTAGCCGACGACCGCCCGTGAAGGCGCCGCCCGGCTGTAACGTCAGGTGCGCCCGGAGGCGCACTGCTGACAGCGTTCTAGTTAGCATGTTTGAGTCACGTTCGTTATCGGAATTAACCAGACAAATCATTCCACGAACTAAGAACGGCCATGCACCACTACCCTTAAATTTGAGAAAGAGCTATCAATCTGTCTTACCTCGATAAGTTTGGACCTGGTAAATTTTCCCGTGTTGAGTCAAATTAAGCCGCAAGCTCCACTTCTTGTGGTGCCCTTCCGTCAATTCCTTTAAGTTTCAACTTTGCAACCATACTTCCCCCGGAACCCGATTTTGGTTTCCCGGAAGCGACTGAGAGCACCGAATAGGGGTAGCGTCTCCCAATTGCTAATTGGCATCGTTTACGGTTAGAACTAGGGCGGTATCTAATCGCCTTCGATCCTCTAACTTTCGTTCTTGATTAAAGAAAGCATCCATGGCAAACGCTTTCGCTTCAGTTGGTCCTACGACGGTCTACGAATTTCACCTCTCGCGCCGTAATACCAATGCCCCCAACTACTTCTGTTAATCATTACCTCTAGGTTTCTGACAAACCAACGAAATCGTATAAACCGAGGTCATATTCCATTATTCCATGCAAGATTATTCTCGGCCAACGCCAACCCCACGGGGGGGCCGGACGCTTTGTCTTAGCCTGCTTTGAGCACTCTAATTTGTTCAAGGTAAATGTGAGTATCTTGAGCACCATGAGGAGCCCGTGCCGGAGTTAACCGGTAGCACGGTACTCGTTCACAGAGTAACGCCCAAGTACACCATTGTGAGTCGCAGCCGTGAGCGCGCGCACGAACGGCCCCGGCGTGTAACCGGGCGCCCGTGGCGGTCACGTGTCTGGACGGGCAATCAACTTCGAACGTTTTAACCGCAACAACTTTAATATACGCTAGTGGAGCTGGAATTACCGCGGCTGCTGGCACCAGACTTGCCCTCCACTTGATCCTTGTTGAAGGATTTATACTCAACTCATTCCAATTATGGACCATCGTTAGAGAGGTCCATATTGTTATTTCTCGTCACTACCTCCCCGTACTGGGATTGGGTAATTTACGCGCCTGCTGCCTTCCTTGGATGTGGTAGCCATTTCTCAGGCTCCCTCTCCGGAATCGAACCCTGATTCCCCGTTACCCGTCGCAACCATGGTAGTCCTCTACACTACCATCAATAGTTGATAGGGCAGACATTTGAAAGATCTGTCGTCAGTCGACAAGCGACCATACGATCTGCGTCCTTATCCAGACTTCAACTCAAGCCGCCCGGAGGCGATTGGTTTAACTAATAAGTGCACCAGTTCAGCTACCCGCGAGGGCAACAGTCCCGGCATGTTGCATGTATTAGCTCTGGATTTTCCACAGTTATCCAAGTAACTAGTGGTAGGATGATCTTGTGAATTATAGCTGTTATACTGAGCCTTATGCGGTTTCACATTCATTTATGTTTGTACTTAGACATGCATGGCTTAACCTTTGAGACAAGCGTATATTACTGGTAGGATCAACCAGAATTCGTTCCACTACAGACACACACTCGCTTAGTGGGAAATAAATTTCCACACAACTCTCTCTCTCTAGAACCATATGGAATGGCTCTTTGGTGTTGGGTAAGGCACCAATTTGTTGGGGTGTAACGGTCACCACCAACTTTAAGTTTGTTAGGGCACAACGGAAACCACTAACTAAACTTTAGGAAACTAAATTTCCTCACACATTATCTCTCACCATATTAGCACTAGGTGCTATCCACGATTGTACAACGTTTCAACTCTTGAATCGACCGTAGGGCCGCGGAATTGCTTCCGGGCCCCTATTCTCGCTATTAATTGTTCATCTCTTTCAATACATCGAGTTCGTTCCATTGGGTAGTTCGCATGGCGAACGTTTTGATGCAGCCCCCTGGGGGACCACGGCACTTTACACCGGGTATGGTGTATGCGCAACCTACAGATAACAATAAACCCCTTATGCGTGTGTAAACCGATGTTGGGCTGCTCAACATCTTTCATGGTTACATCACTTGCACCAGAACCCACGGTGCCGATTTGGTAATATGTTGTACATTTACTCTCAAGATGTACGCTTCGGCCCCTTATTCAGGGGCTCAAGCTATTACCAGCAAGAACAATCCTCATCCAGACTTGAACTCGAAACACCCGGAGGCGAACGGTTTAACTAATAAGTGCACCAGTCTTGAATCCATGCGTCGGTGGAAACAATGCCGGCGTGTTGCATGTATTAGCTCTGAACTTAGCGAGTGATTGCCTTGCAGCTGTCATACTGAGCGTAGAGCGTGTTTATCGCTCACTTGAACCATGTTGAATGGCTCTTTGGTGTAGGGTAAGGCACCAATTTGTTGGGGCACAACGAAACCACCAACTTAAGACTTGCTTATAGGCATTTCAACGTTTTCAACTCTTAAATCGACCGTGTTTCATTATCATCTCTTCTTCTTATTAAATGCATCGAGTTCGTTCCATTGGGTAGTTCGCGTGGCGAACGGTTTGATGCAGCCCCCCGGGGGGGACCACGGCACTTTACACCGGGCATGGTGTATGCGCAACCTACAGATCACCAATATATTTGTGATCGATAATGCACACTTCTTACACGACTGACCAGTCGACAGCGCTGCCTTCCTATTATGCGTGTGTAAACCGATGTTGGGCTGCTCAACATCTTTCACGGTTACATCACTTGCACCAGAACCCATGGTGCCGATTTGGTAATATGTTGTACATGGTCTCAAGATGTACGCTTCGACCCCTTAAGGGCTCAAGCTATTACCAGCAAGATCAATCCTCATCCAGACTTGAACTCGAAACACCCGGAGGCGAACGGTTTAACTAATAAGTGCACCAGTCTTGAATCCATGCGTCGGTGGAAACAATGCCGGCGTGTTGCATGTATTAGCTCTGAACTTAGCGAGTGATTGCCTTGCAGCTGTCGAACTGAGCGTAGAGCGTGATTATCGCTCACTTGAAAGGGTCAAGCCCTTTCGAGTCGTCCGGTTTTTACGCCAGACGACTCGGTTCACCATCTTTCGGGAAGGGACCGTCTCGGTCGCAAGCTGCTCCGGTCCCTAAACAACCTGCGACAAATGATAGGAAATGCCGACATCAACACGTGTTCAGTTTGGTTTATCGCTCATAGGTCTTTTTGACCATCGATCCCTGATTATAACTCTCAATTAAACAGTCAGGAGAGTAAGGCATGCCCATCGATATCTCATCGACAGGCGATACCGCAAGAACGGCCAACGACACATCAGGTGATCGATTATTGCTACGACTTTTGCTTAATCGTTTCCACTCCTTAGAGAAAGAAACCCCCGGGGACCGTCTCGGTCGCAAGCTGCTCCGGTCCCTAAACAACCTGCAACAAATGATAGGAAATGCCGACATCAATACGTGTTCAGTTTGGTTTATCGCTCATTGGTCTGTTTGACCATCGATCCCTGATTAAACTCTCAGTAATCCAGTCGGGAGAGTAAGGCATGCCCATCGATATCTCATCGACAGGCGATACCGCTTGAACGGCCAACGACACATCAGAGGATCGTATCTTGCTACAACTTTTGCTTAATCGTTTCTTCTCCTTGGAGAAAGAAACCCCCGGGGACCGTCTCGGCCGCAAGCTGCTCCGGTCCCTAAACAACCTGCGGCATCAAATGATAGGAAAAGCCGACATCAATACGTGTTCAGTTTGGTTTATCGCTCATTGGTCTGTTTGACCATCGATCCCTGATTAATACTCTCAATTAGAAGGTCGGTAGAGTAAGGCATGCCCATCGATATCTCATCGACAGGCGATACCGCATGAACGGCCAACGACACATCAGAGGATCGTATCTTGCTACAACTCTTGCTTAATAGTTTCCACTCCTTGGAGAAAGAAACCCCCGGGGACCGTCTCGGCCGCAAGTTGCTCCGGTCCCTAAACAACCTGCGGCATCAAATGATAGGAAAAGCCGACATCAATACGTGTTCAGTTTGGTTTATCGCTCATAGGTCTGTTTGACCATCGATCCTAGAATTCAACTTTCGAGTAAGGCATGCCCGTCGATATCTCATCGATAGGCGATACCGGTAGAACGGCCAACGACACACATCTAGGATCGCATTTACTCTTCCTTGGATGGATAACCAATACCCTAGGACCGTTTCATCGCGAGCTGCTCCGGTCCTCAAACAACTCGCGAACCACCGATAGGATGATATTAGGAATGGCCGACTTTCATCCTTTAACTCTCAGTTCTGCTTACCAAAACATAGGTACTTGGACCTTAAAGACCACTATATGTTCCCCGATCGGGGGCAATCGGAACGTCTATCCATCATCAACATCGTTTCACTCATTCCGAACCACCAAATTGGACAGACAGTACCATATTCACCAACCGATTGCTTCAACTTCGCAAACTGTATGGTAAGTTCTACTAATTTCACATCTTACCATCGACTAATAGTGCATAAATCCACTTGGAAATCACTTTTCCTTGGTCCTCGGACCTTCTACGACAACGTCCAACAAATATCCGAAGTCGTTTCCCAACTTAGACCAAGCATTTCGTATCTTTACTTCTAATCGATTTTTTCTCTCATAATTGACGATCAAAATCTAAAAACCACATTTTGAGCCAGAAGCAGTCGTCCGATCGTCCTGGGGGTAGTCTCAATCGATTTAGAAGGGCCCAATTCATAAAGATACGTACTCAGTCAAATTCATGCTTCTGGCTCACCTACCCCCTATATAGAAAACGAAAGCGTACAGGCGTGGAAAACGTGCCATTTTTCTCCATCACGGACTTTTTTTTTCTCGTTGCACCGACTCTAGTAAAAAAGTGAAATTTTTTACTAGTTACCAACTTTTGCAAATTATCATCGGATATCACTTTTCATGGTCTATAGTAAGTTCTTATCACGTTTTAGTAGTTTTTGAAAAAAAAATTTTTTTGAACTTTTCAAAATTTTTCAAAACAAAGTTTTTGTAGGCGGTTTTGTGTATGGAGGGTTACTAGTCTCGGGGTCACTGTTTGACCAAAAAACCACTATATATCATTCGAAAGGTAATTTCAAGGGCTACAAAAAATTGTTCTACGGCACCCCCCTCCGACGTCTAGTATTCGAGTTATTGGCCAAAAACCATCACTTGAGCGATTTTTCGTTCAGGGTACCCGACTCTAGTAAAAAAGTGAAATTTTTCTCGATTGACCAAGTGTTGCAAATGACCATCGGATTTCACTTTTTATGGTCTATAGTGAGTTCTGATCACGATTTGGTACTTTTTGAAAAAATTTTTTTGACGCACTTTTCAAAATTTTGCAAAACCAAAACTTTTTAGGCGGTTTTGTGTATGGAGGGTTACTAGTCTCGGGGTCACTGTTTGACCAAAAAACCACTATATATCATTCGAAAGGTAATTTCAAGGGCTACAAAAAATTGTTCTACGGCACCCCCCTCCGACGTCTAGTATTCGAGTTATTTTCCAAAAACCGCAACTATAGCGGTTTTTCGTACAGGGTACCCGACTCTAGTAAAATGATGCGATTTTTACTAGTCTAGGAACTTTTTGGTCAAAAAATCAAGTATATGTCATTCGATAGATAATTTCAAGGGCTACCAAAAATTGTTCCACGACACCCCCCTGCGACGTCTAGTATTCGAGTTATTAGCCAAAAACCGCAACTTAAGCGGTTTTTCGTCCAGGGTACCCGACTCTAGTAAAATGATGCGATTTTTACTAGTCTAGGGAACTTTTTGGCCAAAAATCAAGTATATGTCATTCGATAGATAATTTCAAGGGCTACCAAAAATTGTTCCACGACACCCCCCTCCGACGTCTAGTATTAGAGTTATTAGCCAAAAACCGCAACTATAGCGGTTTTTCGTCCAGGGTACCCGACTCTAGTAAAATGATGCGATTTTTACTAGTCTAGGGAACTTTTTGGCCAAAAAATCAAGTATATGTCAATCGATAGATAATTTCAAGGGCTACCAAAAATTGTTCCACGACACCCCCCTGCGACGTCTAGTATTCGAGTTATTAGCCAAAAACCGCAATTATAGCGGTTTTTCGTCCAGGGTACCCGACTCTAGTAAAATGATGCGATTTTTACTAGTCTAGGAACTTTTTGGTCAAAAAATCAAGTATATGTCATTCGATAGATAATTTCAAGGGCTACCAAAAATTGTTCCACGACACCCCCCTGCGACGTCTAGTATTCGAGTTATGGGCCAAAAACCATTCATACTTGAGCATTTTGCTCATTTTGCCTGTACGGGTACCGGGGACTAGTAAAATCAGGCCAATTTTACTAGAGTAGGGGTCCTTTTTGGTCAAAAAAACAACTTTTGCTCGTTCGATAGGGAATCGATAGGGCAACAAAAAATCGTTCTACGACCCCCCCTTCCGATGTCTAGTATTCGAGTTATGGGCCAAAAACAGTTTATAGCTAATTTTTCACTCGATTTTTCACCAAGTATCGCACATTACTCCGGTTCTATACATTGGATCGTCAATCTTTAAGATTTTATGGGTAGTTCCAACTGTTTGCTACATTTCATCCATACATCACCAACCGATTCAATGTCTGTGCTAGAAGTTATTAGAGGAATAAAAAAATTTACCCTTGGCTTTGGACCGTACAATTTTACCCATTTTTGGCCCATATTTGCCCCATAGCTCCGCCGGTATCCAAGATATGGCCACACTTTCTTCTGGCCATGGGTAGATGGCACTTGTGGCTAGATTTCTTCCATGCACCACTAATCGCTACCATGTCTGTGGCCGGAGCTATTCGACGAACAACCATCGCATTTACCTAGGTACTTTTTCGGATTTTTGGTCCAACTTGCACCATTTTTGGCCCATATTTGCCCCATAGCTCCGCCGGTATCCAAGATATGGCTACACTTTCTTCTGGCCATGGGTAGATGGCACTTGTGGCTAGATTTCTTCCATGCACCACTAATCGCTACCATGTCTGTGGCCGGAGCTATTCGACGAACAACCATCGCATTTACCTAGGTACTTTTTCGGATTTTTGGTCCAACTTGCACCATTTTTGGCCCATATTTGCCCCATAGCTCCGCCGGTATCCAAGATATGGCCACACTTTCTTCTGGCCATGGGTAGATGGCACTTGTGGCTAGATTTCTTCCATGCACCACTAATCGCTACCATGTCTGTGGCCGGAGCTATTCACGAAAGCGCCTCGCGCACTTGGTCGGATTTTTGGTCCACCTGGCACCATTGTTGGCCCGTATTTGCCCCATAGCTCCGCCGGTATCCAAGATATGGCCACACTTTGTTCTGGCCATGGGTAGATGGCACTTGTGGCTAGATTTCTTCCATGCACCACTAATCGCTACCATGTCTCTGGCCGGAGCTATTCGACGAACAACCATCGCATTTACCTAGGTACTTTTTCGGATTTTTGGTCCAACTTGCACCATTTTTGGCCCATATTTGCCCCATAGCTCCGCCGGTATCCAAGATATGGCCACACTTTCTTCTGGCCATGGGTAGATGGCACTTGTGGCTAGATTTCTTCCATGCACCACTAATCGCTACCTTGTCTGTGGCCGGAGCTATTCACGAAAGCGCCTAGCGCACTTGGTCGGATTTTTGGTCCAACTTCACCATTTTTGGCCCATATTTGCCCCATAGCTCCGCCGGTATCCAAGATATGGCCACACTTTCTTCTGGCCATGGGTAGATGGCACTTGTGGCTAGATTTCTTCCATGCACCACTAATCGCTACCATGTCTGTGGCCGGAGCTATTCGACGAACAACCATCGCATTTACCTAGGTACTTTTTCGGATTTTTGGTCCAACTTGCACCATTTTTGGCCCATATTTGCCCCATAGCTCCGCCGGTATCCAAGATAGCGCCACACTTTCTTCTGGCCATGGGTAGATGGCACTTGTGGCTAGATTTCTTCCATGCACCACTAATCGCTACCATGTCTGTGGCCGGAGCTATTCACGAAAGCGCATCGCGCACTTGGTCGGATTTTTGGTCCACCTGGCACCATTTTTGGCCCGTATTTGCCCCATAGCTCCGCCGGTATCCAAGATATGGCCACACTTTCTTCTGGCCATGGGTAGATGGCACTTGTGGCTAGATTTCTTCCATGCACCACTAATCGCTACCATGTCTGTGGCCGGAGCTATTCACGAAAGCGCCTTGCGCACTTGGTCGGATTTTTGGTCCACCTGGCACCATTTTTGGCCCATATTTGTCCCATAGCTCCGCCGGTATCCAAGATAGCGCCACACTTTCTTCTGGCCATGGGTAGATGGCACTTGTGGCTAGATTTCTTCCATGCACCACTAATCGCTACCATGTCTGTGGCCGGAGCTATTCACGAAAGCGCCTAGCGCACTTGGTCGGATTTTTGGTCCAACTTCACCATTTTTGGCCCATATTTGCCCCATAGCTCCGCCGGTATCCAAGATATGGCCACACTTTCTTCTGGCCATGGGTAGATGGCACTTGTGGCTAGATTTCTTCCATGCACCACTAATCGCTACCATGTCTGTGGCCGGAGCTATTCGACGAACAACCATCGCATTTACCTAGGTACTTTTTCGGATTTTTGGTCCAACTTGCACCATTTTTGGCCCATATTTGCCCCATAGCTCCGCCGGTATCCAAGATATGGCCACACTTTCTTCTGGCCATGGGTAGATGGCACTTGTGGCTAGATTTCTTCCATGCACCACTAATCGCTACCATGTCTGTGGCCGGAGCTATTCGACGAACAACCATCGCATTTACCTAGGTACTTTTTCGGATTTTTGGTCCAACTTGCACCATTTTTGGCCCATATTTGCCCCATAGCTCCGCCGGTATCCAAGATATGGCCACACTTTCTTCTGGCCATGGGTAGATGGCACTTGTGGCTAGATTTCTTCCATGCACCACTAATCGCTACCATGTCTGTGGCCGGAGCTATTCACGAAAGCGCCTCGCGCACTTGGTCGGATTTTTGGTCCAACTTGCACCATTTTTGGCCCATATTTGCCCCATAGCTCCGCCGGTATCCAAGATATGGCCACACTTTCTTCTGGCCATGGGTAGATGGCACTTGTGGCTAGATTTCTTCCATGCACCACTAATCGCTACCATGTCTGTGGCCGGAGCTATTCGACGAACAACCATCGCATTTACCTAGGTACTTTTTCGGATTTTTGGTCCAACTTGCACCATTTTTGGCCCATATTTGCCCCATAGCTCCGCCGGTATCCAAGATATGGCCACACTTTCTTCTGGCCATGGGTAGATGGCACTTGTGGCTAGATTTCTTCCATGCACCACTAATCGCTGCCATGTCTCTGGCCGGAGCTATTCGACGAACAACCATCGCATTTACCTAGGTACTTTTTCGGATTTTTGGTCCAACTTGCACCATTTTTGGCCCATATTTGCCCCATAGCTCCGCCGGTATCCAAGATATGGCCACACTTTCTTCTGGCCATGGGTAGATGGCACTTGTGGCTAGATTTCTTCCATGCACCACTAATCGCTACCATGTCTGTGGCCGGAGCTATTCACGAAAGCGCCTCGCGCACTTGGTCGGATTTTTGGTCCACCTGGCACCATTGTTGGCCCGTATTTGCCCCATAGCTCCGCCGGTATCCAAGATATGGCCACACTTTGTTCTGGCCATGGGTAGATGGCACTTGTGGCTAGATTTCTTCCATGCACCACTAATCGCTACCATGTCTCTGGCCGGAGCTATTCGACGAACAACCATCGCATTTACCTAGGTACTTTTTCGGATTTTTGGTCCAACTTGCACCATTTTTGGCCCATATTTGCCCCATAGCTCCGCCGGTATCCAAGATATGGCCACACTTTCTTCTGGCCATGGGTAGATGGCACTTGTGGCTAGATTTCTTCCATGCACCACTAATCGCTACCTTGTCTGTGGCCGGAGCTATTCACGAAAGCGCCTAGCGCACTTGGTCGGATTTTTGGTCCAACTTCACCATTTTTGGCCCATATTTGCCCCATAGCTCCGCCGGTATCCAAGATATGGCCACACTTTCTTCTGGCCATGGGTAGATGGCACTTGTGGCTAGATTTCTTCCATGCACCACTAATCGCTACCATGTCTGTGGCCGGAGCTATTCGACGAACAACCATCGCATTTACCTAGGTACTTTTTCGGATTTTTGGTCCAACTTGCACCATTTTTGGCCCATATTTGCCCCATAGCTCCGCCGGTATCCAAGATAGCGCCACACTTTCTTCTGGCCATGGGTAGATGGCACTTGTGGCTAGATTTCTTCCATGCACCACTAATCGCTACCATGTCTGTGGCCGGAGCTATTCACGAAAGCGCATCGCGCACTTGGTCGGATTTTTGGTCCACCTGGCACCATTTTTGGCCCGTATTTGCCCCATAGCTCCGCCGGTATCCAAGATATGGCCACACTTTCTTCTGGCCATGGGTAGATGGCACTTGTGGCTAGATTTCTTCCATGCACCACTAATCGCTACCATGTCTGTGGCCGGAGCTATTCACGAAAGCGCCTAGCGCACTTGGTCGGATTTTTGGTCCAACTTCACCATTTTTGGCCCATATTTGCCCCATAGCTCCGCCGGTATCCAAGATATGGCCACACTTTCTTCTGGCCATGGGTAGATGGCACTTGTGGCTAGATTTCTTCCATGCACCACTAATCGCTACCATGTCTGTGGCCGGAGCTATTCGACGAACAACCATCGCATTTACCTAGGTACTTTTTCGGATTTTTGGTCCAACTTGCACCATTTTTGGCCCATATTTGCCCCATAGCTCCGCCGGTATCCAAGATATGGCCACACTTTCTTCTGGCCATGGGTAGATGGCACTTGTGGCTAGATTTCTTCCATGCACCACTAATCGCTACCATGTCTGTGGCCGGAGCTATTCGACGAACAACCATCGCATTTACCTAGGTACTTTTTCGGATTTTTGGTCCAACTTGCACCATTTTTGGCCCATATTTGCCCCATAGCTCCGCCGGTATCCAAGATATGGCCACACTTTCTTCTGGCCATGGGTAGATGGCACTTGTGGCTAGATTTCTTCCATGCACCACTAATCGCTACCATGTCTGTGGCCGGAGCTATTCACGAAAGCGCCTCGCGCACTTGGTCGGATTTTTGGTCCAACTTGCACCATTTTTGGCCCATATTTGCCCCATAGCTCCGCCGGTATCCAAGATATGGCCACACTTTCTTCTGGCCATGGGTAGATGGCACTTGTGGCTAGATTTCTTCCATGCACCACTAATCGCTACCATGTCTGTGGCCGGAGCTATTCGACGAACAACCATCGCATTTACCTAGGTACTTTTTCGGATTTTTGGTCCAACTTGCACCATTTTTGGCCCATATTTGCCCCATAGCTCCGCCGGTATCCAAGATATGGCCACACTTTCTTCTGGCCATGGGTAGATGGCACTTGTGGCTAGATTTCTTCCATGCACCACTAATCGCTGCCATGTCTCTGGCCGGAGCTATTCGACGAACAACCATCGCATTTACCTAGGTACTTTTTCGGATTTTTGGTCCAACTTGCACCATTTTTGGCCCATATTTGCCCCATAGCTCCGCCGGTATCCAAGATATGGCCACACTTTCTTCTGGCCATGGGTAGATGGCACTTGTGGCTAGATTTCTTCCATGCACCACTAATCGCTACCATGTCTGTGGCCGGAGCTATTCACGAAAGCGCCTCGCGCACTTGGTCGGATTTTTGGTCCACCTGGCACCATTGTTGGCCCGTATTTGCCCCATAGCTCCGCCGGTATCCAAGATATGGCCACACTTTGTTCTGGCCATGGGTAGATGGCACTTGTGGCTAGATTTCTTCCATGCACCACTAATCGCTACCATGTCTCTGGCCGGAGCTATTCGACGAACAACCATCGCATTTACCTAGGTACTTTTTCGGATTTTTGGTCCAACTTGCACCATTTTTGGCCCATATTTGCCCCATAGCTCCGCCGGTATCCAAGATATGGCCACACTTTCTTCTGGCCATGGGTAGATGGCACTTGTGGCTAGATTTCTTCCATGCACCACTAATCGCTACCTTGTCTGTGGCCGGAGCTATTCACGAAAGCGCCTAGCGCACTTGGTCGGATTTTTGGTCCAACTTCACCATTTTTGGCCCATATTTGCCCCATAGCTCCGCCGGTATCCAAGATATGGCCACACTTTCTTCTGGCCATGGGTAGATGGCACTTGTGGCTAGATTTCTTCCATGCACCACTAATCGCTACCATGTCTGTGGCCGGAGCTATTCGACGAACAACCATCGCATTTACCTAGGTACTTTTTCGGATTTTTGGTCCAACTTGCACCATTTTTGGCCCATATTTGCCCCATAGCTCCGCCGGTATCCAAGATAGCGCCACACTTTCTTCTGGCCATGGGTAGATGGCACTTGTGGCTAGATTTCTTCCATGCACCACTAATCGCTACCATGTCTGTGGCCGGAGCTATTCACGAAAGCGCATCGCGCACTTGGTCGGATTTTTGGTCCACCTGGCACCATTTTTGGCCCGTATTTGCCCCATAGCTCCGCCGGTATCCAAGATATGGCCACACTTTCTTCTGGCCATGGGTAGATGGCACTTGTGGCTAGATTTCTTCCATGCACCACTAATCGCTACCATGTCTGTGGCCGGAGCTATTCGACGAACAACCATCGCATTCACCTTCTCGTTGCACTTCTTCGGGAATTTGGTGCAACCAAGTTTTCACTATAACTTGGTCATTTTCCGTCCATCGGACATGCGGTTTTGGGTGTCGATACTTGACACCGCGCGCTACAATATGTTCCTCCACGACCATGTGGTCCGATGCTTCCAACAGGAGCTATTCGAGGAGTACCGATTTTTCACCATTAAAAATGCTCAATTTTGCACCAACTTTTGCCTATAACTCAGGCTGTATCGATCGGATCTTCAATCTTGAAAAAGTTTTGGATAGGTGGCACCAAATGCTACATTTCGTTCTTCCACGTCAACTTTGTCCGATGTCTAGCAAAAAAGTTATTCGCGAACCAAGTCCAGAACCCATGCAATGGCTGCCCTCATTGCATACATCACGGCGGTTAACTCTCGTTACTCTATACCGTGGACTTGGTACTTTTTCAGGCATTCGTTGCTACTTCTCGGTTCATGATATTCGTTTACGGTCTTCACTAGGGCATTTGGTGCTCCTTATCGGTTCATGATATTCGTTTACGGTCTTCACTAGGGCATTTGGTGCTCCTTATCGGTTCATGATATTCGTTTACGGTCTTCACTAGGGCATTTGGTGCTCCTTCTCGGTTCATGATATTCGTTTACGGTCTTCACTAGGGCATTTGGTACTGGGCTTCCCACTTTCTACTGATCGATCCATACTCACTTGCGTGCACCTAGCCTAGGAAGGTTTCCTATGGCTTCCCATCTTTCTACTGATCGATCCATACTCACTTGCGTGCACCTAGCCTAGGAAGGTTTCCCTTTGGTACCGACTTCCATCTACGCACTCGATATAACCTAGGTACTTGGTACCGATGATGGTTAACACTCAAGCATTTCTTGCATCCTGCGTGCAAGGTACCAATTTTCACTTCTTAGGTACGTTTATGGGCCCGCATTAATCCAATATCGCTCCGATGGCCTTTCGCATTATTTCATCCGATAGCCCTTGCCAAAAGCTACCAAAAGTTCCTCCACGGCCATGTGCTCCGACGCTTAGTTTAGGAAATATTCGAAAAAATTCAAAATAGGAAGCATTTTCTTATTGGAAAATCACCTTAAATCGATGGCCATTTTTTGGGCAAAAACTTTAACGTCTTCCCGACTTTGCGGGAATTGCGAATTTTAGGCACCCAGAGAAAATCTTTTACTTTAAGGGGGCGGCCGCGAAGTTGCCCGAAGTCTCGGACACAAAAATTCTCAAGTTCCCCACTCTAGTAAATCGCCCTATGAGTATCTCCTGGCCCGCGAGCTCTGCGAGCGGGCCAGCTTCGGCGATTTTTGCCTTTTCGCCTAGGCGGTTCTTCTACGAAATTGGTCCACAGCTTTTGCTCAGAAAGCTAGCATTTGTTGCAACAGTTAGGTGCTTGGTACCACATTTTGGTATCCATTTGGGCATTTGTTGCAACTACTCGGTACTTTGGCCCACATTTCGCTCTACTCGGGCCTCTATGGTGCTACTTGTCGGTACTTTTGGCCAACTTAGGCCAATTGGGTGCAACTTGTGGGTACTCTGTGGGTACTTTAGGGCATATTGTGTCTTTCGGGTGAACCTTCGCGATACTTCATGGGTACTGATGGCCAACTTAGGAACATTCAGTGCAACCTTTGGGCCTAAGGAAATTTGTCCAACTCTTTGGACTTAGAAAATTTTCTGGACTTAGAAAATTTTCTGGACTTGTAAAAATTTTCAAATGTTCAATTTGGCCCACATTTCGCTCTACTCGGGCCTCTATGGTGCTACTTGGCGGTACTTTTGGCCAACTTAGGCCAATTGGGTGCTCTTTGTGGGTACTCTATCGGTACTTTTGGCCAACTTAGGCCAATGGGGTGCTATATGTGGGTGCTCTATCGGTACTTTTGGCCATGTTAGGCCCACTCGGTGCTATTTGTGGGTACTCTATCGGTACTTTTGGCCAACTTAGGCCCATGGGGTGCTCTTTGTGGGTACTCTATCGGTACTTTTGGCCATGTTAGGCCCACTCGGTGCTATTTGTGGGTACTCTATCGGTACTTTTGGCCATGTTAGGCCCACTCGGTGCTATTTGTGGGTACTCTATCGGTACTTTTGGCCAACTTAGGCCAAGTTGGGTGCTATTTATGGGTACTCTATCGGTACTTTTGGCCAACATAGGCCAATTGGGTGCTACTTGTGGGTGCTCTATCGGTACTTTTGGCCAACTTAGGCCAACTGGGTGCTATTTGTGGGTACTCTATCGGTACTTTTGGCCAACTTAGGCCAACTCAGTGCTTCTTGTGGGTGCTCTATCGGTACTTTTGGCCAACTTAGGCCAACTGGGTGCTATTTGTGGGTACTCTATCGGTACTTTTGGCCAACTTAGGCCAACTCAGTGCTTCTTGTGGGTACTCTATCGGTACTTTTGGCCAACTTAGGCCCATTCGGTGCTATTTGTGGGTACTCTATCGGTACTTTTGGCCAACTTAGGCCAATTGGGTGCTACTTGTGGGTGCTCTATCGGTACTTTTGGCCATGTTAGGCCCACTCGGTGCTATATGTGGGTGCTCTATCGGTACTTTTGGCCATGTTAGGCCCATTCGGTGCTATTTGTGGGTACTCTATCGGTACTTTTGGCCAACTTAGGCCAATTGGGTGCTCTTTGTGGGTACTCTATCGGTACTTTTGGCCATGTTAGGCCCATTCGGTGCTATTTGTGGGTACTCTATCGGTACTTTTGGCCAACTTAGGCCAATTGGGTGCTCTTTGTGGGTACTCTATCGGTACTTTTGGCCATCTTAGGCCCATTCGGTGCTATTTGGGGGTACTCTATCGGTACTTTTGGCCAACATAGGCCAATTGGGTGCTACTTGTGGGTGCTCTATCGGTACTTTTGGCCAACTTAGGCCAACTGGGTGCTATTTGTGGGTACTCTATCGGTACTTTTGGCCAACTTAGGCCAACTCAGTGCTTCTTGTGGGTACTCTATCGGTACTTTTGGCCAACTTAGGCCCATTCGGTGCTATTTGTGGGTACTCTATCGGTACTTTTGGCCAACTTAGGCCAACTCAGTGCTATTTGTGGGTACTCTATCGGTACTTTTGGCCAACTTAGGCCAACGCGGTGCTATTTGTGGGTACTCTATCGGTACTTTGGGACATATTATGTCCTTCGGGTGAACCTTCTCGATACCTCATGGGTACTTGTGGCCAACTTAGGAAAATTCAGTGCAACCTATGGGCCTTTGGAAATTGTTTCAACACTTTGGACTTAGAAAATTTTCTGGACTTAGAAAATTTTTTGGACTTAGAAAAATTTTCAACTTCTGTATCTTCTTCATCATGTTCCATTTTGTGGGACTTAGAAAATTTTCTGGACTTAGAAAATTTTTTGGACTTAGGAAATTTTTCAACACTTGTAAAATTTTTGTTCCTTCTTTGAAGAAGAATACTTTCCACTATTAGCTTCTTTCTCTTTTTCTTCTTAGTTGTCTTCTTATTTTCGGTCCGAGAGCGCCGACACTTGTAAAATTATCTAAGTCCGAAGACTTTTGGAATGAACCAAAAGTCAACGAACACAATACATCAACCCTATCAACATCAAGTGGCAACCCGAAGGAAGCGCAGCGGCCAGCCCATGTACAACGCGAAGTTGTAGCATGCAACCAACCAACCGCTAACCTCCAACGGCACTCAATGTATTCGTTACACATGGGCGCACCTGCACCACACTGTCGTGACCATCCAACGAGCCGTCGGTTCGGTCGTGTGTTACAAGCACCCCATCACATAGGCATAGAGTCACCACACAGTGTTCTTCAACACTCTCGTCACATGGTGCAAGTCACGGTACGCACCACCAATGTGCACTGGTTGGCCAATTCCAGCACACACGGGGCGCGCACGCGCAAGCACTAACCACCAAGCATGGGTCGCCTGAGAGGATCGATGCGAACGCATCTCTCAACTTGAAGCTCCCAGCCTGTAGTCCCGTCGTTTGCGGGCGGTCGTAGGTGTCG
>NW_026045108.1:32500-34239 GCF_943734845.2 Anopheles funestus
AGCTGCTCCGGTCCCTAAACAACCTGCGACAAATGATAGGAAATGCCGACATCAACACGTGTTCAGTTTGGTTTATCGCTCATAGGTCTTTTTGACCATCGATCCCTGATTATAACTCTCAATTAAACAGTCAGGAGAGTAAGGCATGCCCATCGATATCTCATCGACAGGCGATACCGCAAGAACGGCCAACGACACATCAGGTGATCGATTATTGCTACGACTTTTGCTTAATCGTTTCCACTCCTTAGAGAAAGAAACCCCCGGGGACCGTCTCGGTCGCAAGCTGCTCCGGTCCCTAAACAACCTGCAACAAATGATAGGAAATGCCGACATCAATACGTGTTCAGTTTGGTTTATCGCTCATTGGTCTGTTTGACCATCGATCCCTGATTAAACTCTCAGTAATCCAGTCGGGAGAGTAAGGCATGCCCATCGATATCTCATCGACAGGCGATACCGCTTGAACGGCCAACGACACATCAGAGGATCGTATCTTGCTACAACTTTTGCTTAATCGTTTCTTCTCCTTGGAGAAAGAAACCCCCGGGGACCGTCTCGGCCGCAAGCTGCTCCGGTCCCTAAACAACCTGCGGCATCAAATGATAGGAAAAGCCGACATCAATACGTGTTCAGTTTGGTTTATCGCTCATTGGTCTGTTTGACCATCGATCCCTGATTAATACTCTCAATTAGAAGGTCGGTAGAGTAAGGCATGCCCATCGATATCTCATCGACAGGCGATACCGCATGAACGGCCAACGACACATCAGAGGATCGTATCTTGCTACAACTCTTGCTTAATAGTTTCCACTCCTTGGAGAAAGAAACCCCCGGGGACCGTCTCGGCCGCAAGTTGCTCCGGTCCCTAACAACCTGCGGCATCAAATGATAGGAAAAGCCGACATCAATACGTGTTCAGTTTGGTTTATCGCTCATAGGTCTGTTTGACCATCGATCCTAGAATTCAACTTTCGAGTAAGGCATGCCCGTCGATATCTCATCGATAGGCGATACCGGTAGAACGGCCAACGACACACATCTAGGATCGCATTTACTCTTCCTTGGATGGATAACCAATACCCTAGGACCGTTTCATCGCGAGCTGCTCCGGTCCTCAAACAACTCGCGAACCACCGATAGGATGATATTAGGAATGGCCGACTTTCATCCTTTAACTCTCAGTTCTGCTTACCAAAACATAGGTACTTGGACCTAAAGACCACTATATGTTCCCCGATCGGGGCAATCGGAACGTCTATCCATCATCAACATCGTTTCACTCATTCCGAACCACAAATTGGACAGACAGTACCATATTCACCAACCGATTGCTTCAACTTCGCAAACTGTATGGTAAGTTCTACTAATTTCACCATCTTACCATCGACTAATAGTGCATAAATCCACTTGGAAATCACTTTTCCTTGGTCCTCGGACCTTCTACGACAACGTCCAACAAATATCCGAAGTCGTTTCCCAACTTAGACCAAGCATTTCGTATCTTTACTTCTAATCGATTTTTTCTCTCATAATTGACGATCAAAATCTAAAAACCACATTTTGAGCCAGAAGCAGTCGTCCGATCGTCCTGGGGGTAGTCTCAATCGATTAGAAGGGCCCAATTCATAAAGATACGTACTCAGTCAAATTCATGCTTCTGGCTCACCTACCCCCTATATAGAAAACGAAAGCGTACAGGCGTGGAAAACGTGCCATTTTTCTCCATCACGGACTTT
>NW_026045109.1:0-15000 GCF_943734845.2 Anopheles funestus
TCCAAAAGTCTTCGGACTTAGATAATTTTACAAGTGTCGGCGCTCTCGGACCGAAAATAAGAAGACAACTAAGAAGAAAAAGAGAAAGAAGCTAATAGTGGAAAGTATTCTTCTTCAAAGAAGGAACAAAAATTTTACAAGTGTTGAAAAATTTCCTAAGTCCAAAAAATTTTCTAAGTCCAGAAAATTTTCTAAGTCCCACACTAATGGAACTTGATGAAGAAGATACAGAAGTTGAAAATTTTTCTAAGTCCAAAAATTTTCTAAGTCCAGAAAATTTTCTAAGTCCAAAGTGTTGGAGCAATTTCCAAAGGCCCATAGGTTGCACTGAATTTTCCTAAGTTGGCCACAAGTACCCCATGAGGTATCGAGAAGGTTCACCCGAAGGACATAATATGTCCCAAAGTACCGATAGAGTACCCACAAATAGCACCGCGTTGGGCCTAAGTTGGCCAAAAGTACCGATAGAGTACCCACAAGTAGCACTGAGTTGGCCTAAGTTGGCCAAAAGTACCGATAGAGTACCCACAAATAGCACCGAATGGGCCTAAGTTGGCCAAAAGTACCGATAGAGTACCCACAAGAAGCACTGAGTTGGCCTAAGTTGGGCCAAAAGTACCGATAGAGTACCCACAAATAGCACCCAGTTGGCCTAAGTTGGCCAAAAGTACCGATAGAGCACCCACAAGTAGCACCCAATTGGCCTATGTTGGCCAAAAGTACCGATAGAGTACCCACAAATAGCACCCAGTTGGCCTAAGTTGGCCAAAAGTACCGATAGAGCACCCACAAGTAGCACCCAATTGGCCTATGTTGGCCAAAAGTACCGATAGAGTACCCACAAATAGCACCGAATGGGCCTAAGTTGGCCAAAAGTACCGAATAGAGTACCCACAAATAGCACACCGCGTTGGCCTAAGTTGGCCAAAAGGTACCGATAGAGTACCCACAAGTAGCACTTGAGTTGGCCTAAGTTGGCCAAAAGTACTGATAGAGTACCCACAAATAGCACCGAATGGGCCTAACATGGCCAAAAGTACCGATAGAGTACCCACAAATAGCACCGAATGGGCCTAACATGGCCAAAAGTACCGATAGAGCACCCACATATAGCACCCCATTGGCCTAAGTTGGCCAAAAGTAACCGATAGAGTACCCACAAAGAGCACCCAATTGGCCTAAGTTGGCCAAAAGTACCGCCAAGTAGCACCATAGAGGGCCCGAGTAGAGCGAAATGTGGGCCAAATTGAACATTTGAAAATTTTTACAAGTCCAGAAAATTTTCTAAGTCCAGAAAAATTTTCTAAGTCCAAAGAGTTGGACAAATTTCCTTAGGCCCAAAGGTTGCACTGATGTTCCTAAGTTGGCCATCAGTACCCATGAAGTATCGCGAAGGTTCACCCGAAAGACACAATATGCCCTAAAGTACCCACAGAGTACCCACAAGTTGCACCCAATTGGCCTAAGTTGGCCAAAAGTACCGACAAGTAGCACCATAGAGGCCCGAGTAGAGCGAAATGTGGGCCAAAGTACCGAGTAGTTGCAACAAATGCCCAAATGGATACCAAAATGTGGTACCAAGCACCTAACTGTTGCAACAAATGCTAGCTTTCTGAGCAAAAGCTGTGGACCAATTTCGTAGAGAACCGCCTAGGCGAAAAGGCAAAAATCGCCGAAGCTGGCCCGCTCGCAGAGCTCGCGGGCCAGGAGATACTCATAGGGCGATATTACTAGAGTGGGGAACTTGAGAATTTTTGTGTCCGAGACTTTGGGCAACTTCGCGGCCGCCCCTTAAAGTAAAAGATTTTCTCTGGGTGCCTAAATTCGCAATTCCCGCAAAGTCGGGAAGACGTTAAAGTTTTTGCCCAAAAAAATGGCCATCGATTTAAGGTGATTTTCCAATAAGAAAATGCTTCCTATTTTGAATTTTTTCGAATATTTCCTAAACTAAGCGTCGGAGCACATGGCCGTGAGGAACTTTTGGTAGCTTTTGGCAAGGGCTATCGGATGAAATAATGCGAAAGGCCATCGGAGCGATATTGGATAAATGCGGGCCCATAAACGTACGTAGAAGTGAAAATTGGTACCTTGCACGCAGGATGCAAGAAATGCTTGAGTGTTAACCATCATCGGTACCAAGTACCTAGGTTATATCGAGTGCGTAGATGGAAGTCGGTACCAAAGGGAAACCTTCCTAGGCTAGGTGCACGCAAGTGAGTATGGATCGATCAGTAGAAAGATGGGAAGCCCAAGGAAACCTTCCTAGGCTAGAGTGCACGCAAGAGAGTATGGATCGATCAGTAGAAAGATGGGAAGCCATAGGAAACCTTCCTAGGCTAGGTGCACGCAAGTGAGTATGGATCGATCAGTAGAAAGATGGGAAGCCCAAGGAAACCTTCTAGGCTAGGTGCACGCAAGTGAGTATGGGATCGATCAGTAGAAAGATGGGAAGCCATAGGAAACCTTCCTAGGCTAGGTGCACGCAAGTGAGTATGGATCGATCAGTAGAAAGATGGGAAGCCATAGGAAACCTTCCTAGGCTAGGTGCACGCAAGTGAGTATGGATCGATCAGTAGAAAGATGGGAAGCCATAGGAAACCTTCCTAGGCTAGGTGCACGCAAGTGAGTATGGATCGATCAGTAGAAAGATGGGAAGCCCAAGGAAACCTTCCTAGGCTAGGTGCACGCAAGTGAGTATGGATCGATCAGTAGAAAGATGGGAAGCCATAGGAAAACCTTCCTAGGCTAGGTGCACCGCAAGTGAGTATGGATCGATCAGTAGAAAGATGGGAAGCCCAAGGAAACCTTCCTAGGCTAGGTGCACGCAAGTGAGTATGGATCGATCAGTAGAAAGATGGGAAGCCATAGGAAACCTTCCTAGGCTAGGTGCACGCAAGTGAGTATGGATCGATCAGTAGAAAGATGGGAAGCCATAGGAAACCTTCCTAGGCTAGGTGCACGCAAGTGAGTATGGATCGATCAGTAGAAAGATGGGAAGCCCAAGGAAACCTTCCTAGGCTAGGTGCACGCAAGTGAGTATGGATCGATCAGTAGAAAGATGGGAAGCCATAGGAAACCTTCCTAGGCTAGGTGCACGCAAGTGAGTATGGATCGATCAGTAGAAAGATGGGGAAGCCATAGGAAACCTTCCTAGGCTAGGTGCACGCAAGTGAGTATGGATCGATCAGTAGAAAGATGGGAAGCCATAGGAAACCTTCCTAGGCTAGGTGCACGCAAGTGAGATGGATCGATCAGTAGAAAGATGGGAAGCCCAAGGAAACCTTCCTAGGCTAGGTGCACGCAAGTGAGTATGGATCGATCAGTAGAAAGATGGGAAGCCATAGGAAACCTTCCTAGGCTAGGTGCACGCAAGTGAGTATGGATCGATCAGTAGAAAGATGGGAAGCCATAGGAAACCTTCCTAGGCTAGGTGCACGCAAGTGAGTATGGATCGATCAGTAGAAAGATGGGAAGCCCAAGGAAACCTTCCTAGGCTAGGTGCACGCAAGTGAGTATGGATCGATCAGTAGAAAGTGGGAAGCCCAGTACCAAATGCCCTAGTGAAGACCGTAAACGAATATCATGAACCGAGAAGGAGCACCAAATGCCCTAGTGAAGACCGTAAACGAATATCATGAACCGAGAAGGAGCACCAAATGCCCCTAGTGAAGACCGTAAACGAATATCATGAACCGATAAGGAGCACCAAATGCCCTAGTGAAGGACCGTAAACGAATATCATGAACCGATAAGGAGCACCAAATGCCCTAGTGAAGACCGTAAACGAATATCATGAACCGATTAAGGAGCACCAAATGCCCTAGTGAAGACCGTAAACGAATATCATGAACCGATAAGGAGCACCAAATGCCCTAGTGAAGACCGTAAACGAATATCATGAACCGATAAGGAGCACCAAATGCCCTAGTGAAGACCGTAAACGAATATCATGAACCGATAAGGAGCACCAAATGCCCTAGTGAAGACCGTAAACGAATATCATGAACCGAGAAGTAGCAACGAATGCCTGAAAAAGTACCAAGTCCACGGTATAGAGTAACGAGAGTTAACCGCCGTGATGTATGCAATGAGGGCATATGCAATGAGGGCAGCCATTGCATGGGTTCTGACTTGGTTCGCGAATAACTTTTTTGCTAGACATCGGACAAAGTTGACGTGGAAGAACGAAATGTAGCATTTGGTGCCACCTATCACAAAACTTTTTCAAGATTGAAGATCCGATCGATACAGCCTGAGTTATAGGCAAAAGTTGGTGCAAAATTGAGCATTTTTAATGGTGAAAAATCGGTACTCCTCGAATAGCTCCTGTTGGAAGCATCGGACCACATGGTCGTGGAGGAACATATTGTAGCGCGCGGTGTCAAGTATCGACACCCAAAACCGCATGTCCGATGGACGGAAAATGACCAAGTTATAGTGAAAACTTGGTTGCACCAAATTCCCGAAGAAGTGCAACGAGAAGGTGAATGCGATGGTTGTTCGTCGAATAGCTCCGCCACAGACATGGTAGCGATTAGTGGTGCATGGAAGAAATCTAGCCACAAGTGCCATCTACCCATGGCCAGAAGAAAGTGTGGCCATATCTTGGATACCGGCGGAGCTATGGGGCAAATATGGGCCAAAAATGGTGCAAGTTGGACCAAAATCCGACCAAGTGCGCGAGGCGCTTTCGTGAATAGCTCCGGCCAGAGACATGGTAGCGATTAGTAGTGCATGGAAGAATCTAGCCACAAGTGCCATCTACCCATGGCAGAAGAAAGTGTGGCCATATCTTGGATACCGGCGGAGCTATGGGGCAAATATGGGCCAAAATGGGTAAAATTGTACGGTCCAAAGCCAAGGGTAAATTTTTTTTATTCCTCTAATAACTTCTAGCACAGGACATTGAATCGGTTGGATGATGTATGGATGAATGTAGCAAACAGTTGGAACTACCCATAAAATCTTAAAGATTGACGATCCAATGTATAGAACCGGAGTAATGTGCGATACTTGGTGAAAAATCGAGTGAAAAATTAGCTATAAACTGTTTTTGGCCCATAACTCGAATACTAGACATCGGAAGGGGGGGTCGTAGAAACAATTTTTTTGTTGCCCTATCGATTCCCTATCGAACGAGCAAAAGTTGTTTTTTTTTTGACCAAAAAGGACCCCTACTCTAGTAAAATTGGCCTGATTTTACTAGTCCCCGGTACCCGTACAGGCAAAATGAGCAAAATGCTCAAGTATGAATGGTTTTTGGCCCATAACTCGAATACTAGACGTCGCAGGGGGGTGTCGTGGAACAATTTTTGGTAGCCCTTGAAATTATCTATCGAATGACATATACTTGATTTTTGGCCAAAAAGTTCCCTAGACTAGTAAAAATCGCATCATTTTACTAGAGTCGGGGTACCCTGGACGAAAAATCGCTATAGTTGCGGTTTTTGGCTAATAACTCGAATACTAGACGTCGGAGGGGGGTGTCGTGGAACAATTTTTTGGTAGCCCTTGAAATTATCTATCGAATGACATATACTTGATTTTTTGGCCAAAAAGTTCCCTAGACTAGTAAAAATCGCATCATTTTACTAGAGTCGGGTACCCTGGACGAAAAACCGCTATAGTTGCGGTTTTTGGCTAATAACTCTAATACTAGACGTCGCAGGGGGGTGTCATGGAAACAATTTTTGGTAGCCCTTGAAATTATCTATCGAATGACATATACTTGATTTTTGGCCAAAAAGTTCCCTAGACTAGTAAAAATCGCATCATTTTACTAGAGTCGGGTACCCTGGACGAAAAACCGCTTAAGTTGCGGTTTTTGGCTAATAACTCGAATACTAGACGTCGCAGGGGGGTGTCGTGGAACAATTTTTGGTAGCCCTTGAAATTATCTATCGAATGACATATACTTGATTTTTTGACCAAAAAGTTCCTAGACTAGTAAAAATCGCATCATTTTACTAGAGTCGGGTACCCTGTACGAAAAACCGCTATAGTTGCGGTTTTTGGCCAATAACTCGAATACTAGACGTCGGAGGGGGGGTGCCGTAGAACAATTTTTTGTAGCCCTTGAAATTACCTTTCGAATATATATAGTGGTTTTTTGGTCAAACAGTGACCCCGAGACTAGTAACCCTCCATACACAAAACCGCCTAAAAAGTTTTGGTTTTGCAAAATTTTGAAAAGTGCGTCAAAAAAAATTTTTTCAAAAAGTACCAAATCGTGATCAGAACTCACTATAGACCATAAAAAAGTGAAATCCGATGGTCATTTGCAACACTTGGTCAATCGAGAAAAATTTCACTTTTTTACTAGAGTCGGGTACCCTGAACGAAAAATCGCTCAAGTGATGGTTTTTGGCCAATAACTCGAATACTAGACGTCGGAGGGGGTGAATGGTGCCGTAGAACAATTTTTTGTAGCCCTTGAAATCTTCGAATGATATAGTGGTTTTTTGGTCAAACAGTGACCCCGAGACTAGTAACCCTCCATACACAAAACCGCCTACAAAAAACTTTGTTTTGAAAAATTTTGAAAAGTTCAAAAAATTTTTTTTTCAAAACTACTAAAACGTGATAAGAACTTACTATAGACCATGAAAAGTGATATCCGATGATAATTTGCAAAAGTTGGTAACTAGTAAAAAATTTCACTTTTTTACTAGAGTCGGTGCAACGAGAAAAAAGACAAGTCCGTGATGGAGAAAAAATGGCACGTTTTCCACGCCTGTACGCTTTCGTTTTCTATATAGGGGGTAGGTGAGCCAGAAGCATGAATTTGACTGAGTACGTATCTTTATGAATTGGGCCCTTCTAATCGATTGAGACTACCCCCAGGGACGATCGGACGACTGCTTCTGGCTCAAAAATGTGGTTTTTAGATTTTTGATCGTCAATTATGAGAGAAAAAATCGATTAGAAGTAAAGATACGAAATGCTTGGTCTAAGTTGGGAAACGACTTCGGATATTTGTTGGACGTTGTCGTAGAAGGTCCGAGGACCAAGGAAAAGTGATTTCCAAGTGGATTTATGCACTATTAGTCGATGGTAAGATGTGAAATTAGTAGAACTTACCATACAGTTTGCGAAGTTGAAGCAATCGGTTGGTGAATATGGTACTGTCTGTCCAATTTGGTGGTTCGGAATGAGTGAAACGATGTTGATGATGGATAGACGTTCCGATTGCCCCCGATCGGGGAACATATAGTGGTCTTTAAGGTCCAAGTACCTATGTTTTGGTAAAGCAGAACTGAGAGTTAAAGGATGAAAGTCGGCCATTCCTAATATCATCCTATCGGTGGTTCGCGAGTTGTTTGAGGACCGGAGCAGCTCGCGATGAAACGGTCCTAGGGTATTGGTTATCCATCCAAGGAAGAGTAAATGCGATCCTAGATGTGTGTCGTTGGCCGTTCTACCGGTATCGCCTATCGATGAGATATCGACGGGCATGCCTTACTCGAAAGTTGAATTCTAGGATCGATGGTCAAACAGACCTATGAGCGATAAACCAAACTGAACACGTATTGATGTCGGCTTTTCCTATCATTTGATGCCGCAGGTTGTTTAGGGACCGGAGCAACTTGCGGCCGAGACGGTCCCCGGGGGTTTCTTTCTCCAAGGAGTGGAAACTATTAAGCAAGAGTTGTAGCAAGATACGATCCTCTGATGTGTCGTTGGCCGTTCATGCGGTATCGCCTGTCGATGAGATATCGATGGGCATGCCTTACTCTACCGACCTTCTAATTGAGAGTATTAATCAGGGATCGATGGTCAAACAAGACCAATGAGCGATAAACCAAACTGAACACGTATTGATGTCGGCTTTTCCTATCATTTGATGCCGCAGGTTGTTTAGGGACCGGAGCAGCTTGCGGCCGAGACGGTCCCCGGGGGTTTCTTTCTCCAAGGAGAAGAAACGATTAAGCAAAAGTTGTAGCAAGATACGATCCTCTGATGTGTCGTTGGCCGTTCAAGCGGTATCGCCTGTCGATGAGATATCGATGGGCATGCCTTACTCTCCCGACTGGATTACTGAGAGTTTAATCAGGGATCGATGGTCAAACAGACCAATGAGCGATAAACCAAACTGAACACGTATTGATGTCGGCATTTCCTATCATTTGTCGCAGGTTGTTTAGGGACCGGAGCAGCTTGCGACCGAGACGGTCCCTTCCCGAAAGATGGTGAACCGAGTCGTCTGGCGTAAAAACCGGACGACTCGAAAGGGCTTGACCCTTTCAAGTGAGCGATAATCACATTCTACGCTCAGTTCGACAGCTACAAGGCAATCACTCGCTATGTTCAGAGCTAATACATGCAACATGCCGGCATTGTTTCCACCGACGCATGGATTCAAGACTGGTGCACTTATTAGTTAAACCGTTCGCCTCCGGGTGTTTCGAGTTCAAGTCTGGATGAGGATTGATCTTGCTGGTAATAGCTTGAGCCCTTAAGGGGTCGAAGCGTACATCTTGAGACCATGTACAACATATTACCAAATCGGCACCATGGGTTCGGGTGCAAGTGATGTAACCGTGAAAGATGTTGAGCAGCCCAACATCGGTTTACACACGCATAATAGGAAGGCAGCGCTGTCGACTGGTCAGTCGTGTAAGAAGTGTGCATTATCGATCTCCAATATATGAGCTCAGTATGACAGCCCAATTGGTAATCCTCGGGACCTCCAGAAAGGAAGCTGGATGAGGATTACCAAATCGAAAGTTGATAAGTGTAGTGGTACCACTTAGTCAACTTGTATCCCGAAAGATGGTGAACCGAGTCGTCTGGCGTAAAAACCGGACGACTCGAAAGGGCTTGACCCTTTCAAGTGAGCGATAATCACATTCTACGCTCAGTTCGACAGCTACAAGGCAATCACTCGCTATGTTCAGAGCTAATACATGCAACATGCCGGCATTGTTTCCACCGACGCATGGATTCAAGACTGGTGCACTTATTAGTTAAACCGTTCGCCTCCGGGTGTTTCGAGTTCAAGTCTGGATGAGGATTGATCTTGCTGGTAATAGCTTGAGCCCCTGAATAAGGGGTCGAAGCGTACATCTTGAGACCATGTACAACATATTACCAAATCGGCACCATGGGTTCGGGTGCAAGTGATGTAACCGTGAAAGATGTTGAGCAGCCCAACATCGGTTTACACACGCATAATAGGAAGGCAGCGCTGTCGACTGGTCAGTCGTGTAAGAAGTGTGCATTATCGATCACAAATATATTGGTGATCTGTAGGTTGCGCATACACCATGCCCGGTGTAAAGTGCCGTGGTCCCCCCCGGGGGGCTGCATCAAACCGTTCGCCACGCGAACTACCCAATGGAACGAACTCGATGCATTTAATAAGAAGAAGAGATGATAATGAAACACGGTCGATTTAAGAGTTGAAAACGTTGAAATGCCTATAAGCAAGTCTTAAGTTGGTGGTTTCGTTGTGCCCCAACAAATTGGTGCCTTACCCTACACCAAAGAGCCATTCAACATGGTTCAAGTGAGCGATAATCACGCTCTACGCTCAGTATGACAGCTGCAAGGCAATCACTCGCTAAGTTCAGAGCTAATACATGCAACACGCCGGCATTGTTTCCACCGACGCATGGATTCAAGACTGGTGCACTTATTAGTTAAACCGTTCGCCTCCGGGTGTTTCGAGTTCAAGTCTGGATGAGGATTGTTCTTGCTGGTAATAGCTTGAGCCCCTGAATAAGGGGCCGAAGCGTACATCTTGAGAGTAAATGTACAACATATTACCAAATCGGCACCGTGGGTTCTGGTGCAAGTGATGTAACCATGAAAGATGTTGAGCAGCCCAACATCGGTTTACACACGCATAAGGGGTTTATTGTTATCTGTAGGTTGCGCATACACCATACCCGGTGTAAAGTGCCGTGGTCCCCCAGGGGGCTGCATCAAAACGTTCGCCATGCGAACTACCCAATGGAACGAACTCGATGTATTGAAAGAGATGAACAATTAATAGCGAGAATAGGGGCCCGGAAGCAATTCCGCGGCCCTACGGTCGATTCAAGAGTTGAAACGTTGTACAATCGTGGATAGCACCTAGTGCTAATATGGTGAGAGATAATGTGTGAGGAAATTTAGTTTCCTAAAGTTTAGTTAGTGGTTTCCGTTGTGCCCTAACAAACTTAAAGTTGGTGGTGACCGTTACACCCCAACAAATTGGTGCCTTACCCAACACCAAAGAGCCATTCCATATGGTTCTAGAGAGAGAGAGTTGTGTGGAAATTTATTTCCCACTAAGCGAGTGTGTGTCTGTAGTGGAACGAATTCTGGTTGATCCTACCAGTAATATACGCTTGTCTCAAAGGTTAAGCCATGCATGTCTAAGTACAAACATAAATGAATGTGAAACCGCATAAGGCTCAGTATAACAGCTATAATTCACAAGATCATCCTACCACTAGTTACTTGGATAACTGTGGAAAATCCAGAGCTAATACATGCAACATGCCGGGACTGTTGCCCTCGCGGGTAGCTGAACTGGTGCACTTATTAGTTAAACCAATCGCCTCCGGGCGGCTTGAGTTGAAGTCTGGATAAGGACGCAGATCGTATGGTCGCTTGTCGACTGACGACAGATCTTTCAAATGTCTGCCCTATCAACTATTGATGGTAGTGTAGAGGACTACCATGGTTGCGACGGGTAACGGGGAATCAGGGTTCGATTCCGGAGAGGGAGCCTGAGAAATGGCTACCACATCCAAGGAAGGCAGCAGGCGCGTAAATTACCCAATCCCAGTACGGGGAGGTAGTGACGAGAAATAACAATATGGACCTCTCTAACGATGGTCCATAATTGGAATGAGTTGAGTATAAATCCTTCAACAAGGATCAAGTGGAGGGCAAGTCTGGTGCCAGCAGCCGCGGTAATTCCAGCTCCACTAGCGTATATTAAAGTTGTTGCGGTTAAAACGTTCGAAGTTGATTGCCCGTCCAGACACGTGACCGCCACGGGCGCCCGGTTACACGCCGGGGCCGTTCGTGCGCGCGCTCACGGCTGCGACTCACAATGGTGTACTTGGGCGTTACTCTGTGAACGAGTACCGTGCTACCGGTTAACTCCGGCACGGGCTCCTCATGGTGCTCAAGATACTCACATTTACCTTGAACAAATTAGAGTGCTCAAAGCAGGCTAAGACAAAGCGTCCGGCCCCCCCGTGGGGTTGGCGTTGGCCGAGAATAATCTTGCATGGAATAATGGAATATGACCTCGGTTTATACGATTTCGTTGGTTTGTCAGAAACCTAGAGGTAATGATTAACAGAAGTAGTTGGGGGCATTGGTATTACGGCGCGAGAGGTGAAATTCGTAGACCGTCGTAGGACCAACTGAAGCGAAAGCGTTTGCCATGGATGCTTTCTTTAATCAAGAACGAAAGTTAGAGGATCGAAGGCGATTAGATACCGCCCTAGTTCTAACCGTAAACGATGCCAATTAGCAATTGGGAGACGCTACCCCTATTCGGTGCTCTCAGTCGCTTCCGGGAAACCAAAATCGGGTTCCGGGGGAAGTATGGTTGCAAAGTTGAAACTTAAAGGAATTGACGGAAGGGCACCACAAGAAGTGGAGCTTGCGGCTTAATTTGACTCAACACGGGAAAATTTACCAGGTCCAAACTTATCGAGGTAAGACAGATTGATAGCTCTTTCTCAAATTTAAGGGTAGTGGTGCATGGCCGTTCTTAGTTCGTGGAATGATTTGTCTGGTTAATTCCGATAACGAACGTGACTCAAACATGCTAACTAGAACGCTGTCAGCAGTGCGCCTCCGGGCGCACCTGACGTTACAGCCGGGCGGCGCCTTCACGGGCGGTCGTCGGCTACGTTTGCCCTGCTTAGCGGGACAACTTGTGTTTAGCAAGCTGAGAATGAGCGATAACAGGTCCGTGATGCCCTTAGATGTTCTGGGCTGCACGCGTGCTACAATGTGGGTCGCAGCGTGTTCTCGCCAATAGGCGCCCCCATTCCGAGAGGAACGGGAAATCACTAAAATGCCCATCTAGTCGGGATTGGGGACTGCAACGGTCCCCATGAACCTGGAATTTCTAGTAAGCACTAGTCATTAGCTAGTGCTGATTACGTCCCTGCCCTTTGTACACACCGCCCGTCGCTACTACCGATGGATTATTTAGTGAGGTTTCTGGAGGCTTACCTTCCGCGGTTCCTTCGTGAGCTGCAGCTGGCATGGCTGAAGTTGACCGAACTTGATGATTTAGAGGAAGTAAAAGTCGTAACAAGGTTTCCGTAGGTGAACCTGCGGAAGGATCATTACTGATGATCGTCCGCGAGTGACCAACCATGGGCTGCCTTCGGTGTAGCTCGGTCGCTCGCTTGCTATGTGTCAGAATTTGTTGAAAGCCAACTCGTTCGTTGTACACTTTGATGGGTGACCATCACTGTGTCCCCGTGCCGAGCTAGATCTCCCCTAGCCGTAAGGCACTTGAACGCCCCTTCGACGACGAGTTGCATGTGTGTGGTATGTGTCAGAATCTGGTGAAGCTTTCTGCATGTGATGTGCCTTGTGTGGATCCGTGGCCATTGCATTGTGTCTGGTGCTTAGATACCCAGACACTTAGAACGCTTGCGCGGAAAGCAAACTCGATCGTTGTACACTTTGATGGGTGACCATCACTGTGTCTCCGTGCCGTGCTAGATCCCCCCTAGCCGTAAGGCACTTTGAACGCCCCTTCGACGACGAGTTACAAGAGTGTGGTATGTGTCAGAATCTGGTGAAGCTTTCTGCATGTGATGTGCCTTGTGTGGATCCGTGGCCATTGCATTGTGTCTGGTGTGTAGGTACCCAGACACTTAGAACGCTTGCGCGGAAAGCAAACTCGATCGTTGTACACTTTGATGGGCAACCATCACTGTGTCTCCGTGCCGTGCTAGATCCCCCCTAGCCGTAAGGCACTTTGAACGCCCCTTCGACGACGAGTTACAAGAGTGTGGTATGTGTCATAATCTGGTGAAGCTTTCTGCATGTGATGTGCCTTGTGTGGATCCGTGGCCATTGCATTGTGTCTGGTGTGTAGGTACCCAGACACTTAAGCAAACTCGATCGTTGTACACTGTGATGGGCGAGCATCACTGTGTCTCCGTGCCGTGTAAGAGCTCCCCTGGCCATCAGGCACTTGAAAGGTCCTTCGACGACGAGTTACAATAGTGGTGTGTTAGATACGTCAGGTGATGGTATCTACTGTTGTGCAATACGTATCCGGCCACGGCACGGAACGAACGGGAACTGTGGTGCAGACATACAAAGAGTTAAGCCTATTAGTCATTAACTCTAAGGACGGGGCCATGGGGCGGTACGCAAAGGATACGGATGAGCGAGTATGCAGGCCCAATACTCAATAGCTCGATCCGATCCAAGCACATGAGTTGACTGCGGCGCCAGGTTAACCAATGTGCTAGATTCTATTTGGCCAGTAGAATCTTGTGTCTTATGCGATTTGATACCAAGACACCAGAACGAAAGTTAGTTGAAGAGTTATTAAACTCTTATGAAGTATGGTTGTGCAATCACAACTTATGACTTTAACCTATAAAGTGGATATGGACTTGCAATTATAACATGGAATCTCTACACACCCCATGAGCTCGATCCAATCCACGCACACGAGTTGCCTGAGTAGCGACAGGTATACCGATGTGCAATACGTATCCGGCCACGGCACGGAACGAACGGGAACTGTGGTGCAGACATACAAAGAGTTAAGCCTACTAGTCATTAACTCTAAGGACGGGGCCATGGGGCGGTACGCAAAGGATACGGATGAGCGAGTATGCAGGCCCAATACTCAATAGCTCGATCCGATCCAAGCACATGAGTTGACTGCGGCGCCAGGTTAACCAATGTGCTAGATTCTATTTGGCCAGTAGAATCTTGTGTCTTACGCGATTTGATACCAAGACACCAGAACGAAAGTTAGTTGAAGAGTGATTAAACTCTTATGAAGAATGGTTGTGCAATCACAACTTATGACTTTAACCTATAAAGTGGATATGGACTATCAATTATAACATGGGGCACACACCATGTTCTCGATCCAATCCACGCACACGAGTTGCCTGAGTAGCGACAGGTATACCGATGTGCAATACGTATCCGGCCATAGGCACGGAACGAACAGGAACTGTGGTGCAGACATACAAGGGCCATGGGGCGGTACGCAAAGGATACGGATGAGCGAGTATGCAGGCCCAATACTCAATAGCTCGATCCGATCCAAGCACATGAGTTGACTGCGGCGTCAGGTTAACCGATGTGCAATACGTATCCGGCCATAGGCACGGAACGAACAGGAACTGTGGTGCAGACATACAAGGGCCATGGGGCGGTACGCAAAGGATACGGATGAGCGAGTATGCAGGCCCAATACTCAATAGCTCGATCCGATCCAAGCACATGAGTTGACTGCGGCGCCAGGTTAACCGATGTGCTAAGAGAGTTGTTCCTGGGCCTTCAAAGTGACTTCAAAACTATCTTAGCGAATGGTGGCCATGGGCGTAGACATGAGCCACAAGTCACAAGGCCTGGGACTATTGGGTAATAAAGACAACTTAGTCAGAAAGTTAGTCTTTGGACGTACCACCGGGATTGTGTTACATTGGGAACCTTACTATAAAACCCTAGGCAGGGGATCACTCGGCTCATGGATCGATGAAGACCGCAGCTAAATGCGCGTCACAATGTGAACTGCAGGACACATGAACACCGATAAGTTGAACGCATATTGCGCGTCGGACGATTAAACCCGGCCGATGCACACATTCTTGAGTGCCTATCAATTCCTTGATATACAACAAACCAAACTTCAGGGTGGAGCGTGCCACAATAGAACACTATGGCGAGCAGCCCGTCTAGTGTCGTGGGGGAAACACGCTTCCACACTGTGCATAATGGCGTGCTCGGGACCTTTGTTGGGACCGCAGGGCGCTGAAAGTAAAGGGGTGAACCGCA
>NW_026045109.1:20000-34106 GCF_943734845.2 Anopheles funestus
CAGGCCCTGACGTCCGGAATCACACGATGTGCCCAGCGCACGTAACGACTGGCCTCCTCGTTACCCGCATCCGCGTCCCACTGGGCTTGCCAAGCCTGGTATGTACGCTCGCGTTCATCCGCCCGGATCGTTTCACCAGCCTCCGTCCGGTCCTCCTGATGAAGACGGTGATAAACTCTGCTGTCCTCGTCGATCAGGCGGCAAATCGGGATTAGACCGGCCAGCAGCACCGCCGTCTCACCGCGCACTGTGCGGAACGCTCTGCAGACCCGAATCGCCGTCTTGCGCTGTACTCGACCAACAAGCCTGCGGCATTGCTGTCTTTCCAAGCCTTCCGACCATACTGGGGCTCCGTAGCGAAGGATGGAATCCGCTACAGCCGCCAGCAGGCGGGCTCGAGACGATTTCGGGCCGCTGTGATTCGGCAGAAGTCGTGCCACCGCCTGGGCGACCTTCTCCGCCTTCGCCGCTGCCTTCTCGACGTGAGGGAGCCAGGATAGATGATCCTGTAGCCAGACTCCCAGGTAGCGGATGGACCGGGAGAAGGGAACCACTACACCGCCGATGTTGATGGAGACCGACGGTGGTCTCTTCAGGCTGGAGATGATCGTCATCTCAGTCTTCTCGGGCGCCAGGGAGAGACGGTGACGAGTCAGCCATTCTCCAATCGATGCGACAGCTGTCTCGGCCTTCAAGGCCGCGGCTTCGGGAGTCACCGCCGGGACGAGAAGAACCAAGTCGTCGGCATAACCGACTAGCTCGGTCCCCTGTGGCAGCGACACTCCCAGGACCCCGTCGTACAGCACGTTCCACAAGGTTGGCCCCAGAATGGAGCCCTGCGGAACTCCCGCGCTGATGTGCTGCTCGACGGGTCCCTCACTGGTTTCGATGATTAACCGCCGGTCCTTGAAGTAGCTGCGAATTATCCTTCGCAGCGGGGATGGAACGCCTTTCTCACGCAGCACGTTGGCGATGGACTGCCAGGACGCGGTGTTGAACGCGTTGCGGACGTCCAACGCTACCACCATCAGGCAGCGGTTGTCTCGCTGGTTAGTCCGGCGGAAGGACTTGGCCGTCCTTCCCATCTCCACAACTCGCTGGATCGCGCTGATGGTGGATCGCCCCTTCCGGAAGCCGTACTGGTGATCCGACAGTCGTGGGGCTTCAGGGTCCTCAAGGTGAAGATTCAACCGGGACAGGATCAGGCGCTCCAACACCTTGCCGAGTGCGTCTAGCATGCACAACGGCCGGTACGAGGAGCTTTCCCCGGGAGGTTTGCCAGGCTTTGGCAGCAGCACCAAGCGCTGCCTCTTCCATGACGAAGGAAACTCGCCACGGTCGAGACAGTCCTGGTACAGACGGCAGAAGACCTCCGGGTACTCCCTGATCGCTGTCTTCACGGCTGCATTGGGGATCCCGTCCAATCCCGGCGCCTTCCGGTTGGCCATGCACGCCACGATGTCCAGCAGCTCTCGCGTGGTGACAGGCATCAGCGACTGCCCATCCTCGACGTCCTCCTCTGCCGGCCACTCGACAGCCGGGTGAGTCGGAAACAGGTCCCCAGAGATGCGTAGCAGCTCCTCCTTGTCAGTCTCGGGAGGCACGTAACTGCCACGAATCCGAGACATGACAGTCCGGTACCCTGCTCCGAACTCGTTCTCCTCCGCCAGTCGGATGAGCTCATCAAACTCAGTGCGCTTGCTGGCCCGAATCGCCTTCTCCATGGCCCGCCTCGCAGTCCGGTGGTGCGCTGCTGCGATGCTGCGCTCCTGCAAATCGACCGTGGCAACCATACGGTCGCGAGCTGCTGCACATTCCTCACGAAGGCGTGTGAGCTCCGGTGTCCACCAGAAGAGGGCTCGATGGGGATCACGGTGCGACGAGGTGATCCGCGCCATCGTTTGGTCGCATGCCCGCAACATGGCATCGACCATCCCCTCCTGGTTTACTGCTCGCTCCACGAAGTTCGCTGCGCTAAGTGCTGCTCGGAACGCCTCGGCTGAAAACTGCGAAGCCTTCCATCTCCTGCTTGACTGGTGGCCTCGTACCCGCTGCTGGTCGTGCTGCTGCTGTCGCCGGCGATTTTGCTGTTGTTGTTGCCGCCGATGATGCCGCTGCTGCTGCGGTCGCTGGTTCTGGCTTTGGTGCTGCTGCTGACGTTGGAGCTGAGGTGAGGAGGACGGCCCGACGGTGTAAAGGATGTACCGGTGGTCGGAAGCCGTATAAAACCGCGCCAACGAGTCAGGAGCCACTGCCCATGTGTCGGGGCGTGCGATAGTCTCGCTCGCGAACGACACATCCACGACGCTGGGTGTGGCAACACCGTTCCCGACGAACGTTGGGGTTGTTCCCTGGTTGAGGATCCTCAGCCCAAGCTGCTCGATGGTGTTGAGCAGCGCCTCACCTCGCACGGTGTTCCGCTCGCTTCCCCACTCCTCATGCCAGGCGTTGAAGTCGCCTGCCACTACGACGTGATGATGGGAAAGTGCCTCCAGTTCGAGCGCCTCAAGAAAATGCTCGAACTCACCGAGAGTCAGTCGTGGAGGAGCATAGCAGCTGACGAAAACAACTCCTCCAATCTGGGCGGCCACCAATCCGGGCGTTGGGCTGCGCCACACACGCTGGATGGGATATGCTCCGGTGGCCACCACGGCCACTGCCCCCGATGAGTCCACTGACCACGTTCCGTTGTTCTCCGGAGGCCGGTACACCTCCGAAAGCAGCAGCACGTCGATCCGCTCAGTCCGAGCGGATTGCAGAACGAAATCCTGTGCGGTGCGTCCACCACCCAGGTTCGCCTGCAACACTCGCAGTTGTTGCCTCACACCTGGCACGGTGCCGGCAGTTGTCCACAGCTCTGGTGACCGATGTTGTGCGGGCCACCACACTTAAGGCATTTGGGCTCCAAAGCGCAGGCTTTCGCCAGATGACCGGTGCTGCCACAGCGGAAGCATTTGCCTCGGTAGTCCGCTTCATTCCGACAGTCCCGCACGATGTGCCCCGTTTCCAGGCACCGCAGACAGCGACGCTGGGAGATCGGACGACGAGGGACCTCATGAGCCACGCTGATGCACTGGCAAAGAGACAGTTTTGCCTCGTACAGCTGCTGCGCCTTTACCAGCGGAAGACGAACACGTGCGCGCTTCGTGCCATCGCTCAGCTCCCAAACTTCACAGAAGGTGATGCCCGGGGCTACTCCAAGCTTAGCCCGAATCGCCTCCTTCACCTCATCAACGGTGGCCAGCGAGTCGACATGGGTGATCAGCAGCTCACCCATCTCAGTCAGCACTCGCACTGCACCCATTTCGCCAATGACACTCTGGATCTTATCCGCGAGTGCCTCACTGTCCGCGCTTCGACTAATGGGGACACGGAGATGATCCTGTGCCGTTCGCCGGCCCATCCCGATAGCCGTGCGGACCTCTTCCAGTTCTGGGGCCGTACGTAGCTTCAGATACACCTGCGTCCAGGTTGTACCTACTGCCGGCGCCACTTCGATGGTGTCTGGACGCACGTTACGGCGAGTCGGCTTTTGTTGACTCTGCTGTTGCTGTTGTCGCGGCTGGCTCTGCTGCTGCACCGTTGGCCGCTGCTGTCGCGTCTGCTGCTGCTGTTGTAACGTTGGCCCCTGCTGTTGCGTCTGCTGCCGCTTCTGCAACGCCGGCCACTGCTGGCGTGTCTGCTGCTGCTGACGCTGCTGGGATGGCTGTTGCTGCCGGATTTGTTGCTGCTGCTGCTGCTGTTGTGATGGCTGCGCCTTACCACGGCGATTGCCACGCTTGCGCTGCACGCGCTTAACCGGCTCACTACTGGCCACCTCTGCCCACGTGCGCTGCTCCTCGGCGATGCTGGCGTAGTAACCCTGAGCAGTCACATTCTTGGCGCCAATCGACTGCAGGATAAGCTCGTTCAGCGCCTGCCGGTCCTTCATGTGTTCTTCCCGAAGCCGCTCTTCACGCTGGCGAGCCTGCTCCTGGACCGCCTGTAGCTCCTGACGAGCACGCTCCTGAACCTGCTGCATATCAATCCGAGCCTGCTCGGCGTTGGCGTCCATACGCTGACGGAGAGCCGAGAGCTCCTGCTGCAGGTCCTGAATTGTCGACAGTAGCTGCTCATTAGTGAGGGAAGTCTCACTCATGAGCTTCCTCAGCTCGACCATCTCCGAGCTAGCTGGCTTCATTGTCGGTAGGGACACTCTAGTCACGGCCACTTTCGCCTCCATAATCTGCGGAAGCTTGGCCGGTCTCACGTCGGATGAGTCAGCCCTGGGACGAAGGGATCGCCCAGATACTGACATTTTCCGCACTTTATGCTGGATTTACTCCTCCTCACGGGAGGACGCCAGCAGCGGACTGCCCCGTGAGAACCACCACAGCAGAAATGGTATTCGAGCAGTAAAATCGTTCAGGGAGGTGGTGTTTCGTCACGTTAGGTCGTTCCACGATTTATCAAGACCGAGCTAGACCCCCAAAAATGCCGAATTGGCCAGGGGGGGTGGAAAATGACCCAAGGGGGTGGGGGGCTAGATGTAATTGCCCCTCCTGAGCAAAACTCCCGAACACACCAAGCTCCTATCTCCTCTCCTTTCACCCGAAAATGGCGAAAAACCCGAAAATCCACCAAAAATCCGCGATTCCTGATCCGGGGGGGGCGGTGGGTGGGTGGTGGGGGCGCGGAAAAAATTTCAGGGGGTGTGGCAAGTGGTCCCCGAATTTTAGAGCCCAAAACCGGAATTTTTTGCAGCCCGCAAATAATTTTCCGCAGCGTTTTTCTGTTTTTCACCTTTTTAACGCCTTAATAAGGAAATCCGGAAAATGCGGGGGGGGTGCTGGAGGTCCGGAAAAAATCCAGGGGGTGCGTCTGGAGGTCCCCGAATTTTCCAGCACAAAACCGGAATTTTCCACTGCACTTGTGTAATTTTCCGGCGAAGTCCAAAATTTAATGCACCTTGATAAGGCCTTAATAAGGCCGGGGGTCACTGAGGGCGATGGGGTGAGGTGGGAGCGGGGGGAAAAATTTTCCCCGAATCGTCTCTCCGTGCTCAACCACCTCCAACACTCACGAAACCGATCAGGCGATAAAAATTTTCCACTTTATAACACACTCAATATTTTGTACCATGGGAAAATGCCGCCTGGGCAGTTCTGTCACCACGTGTTGCAAAAGTGTTTTCCACTTTTTTCAGCACTAAAATCACCGATTTTGATGCGGTTTTTTCACAAAATCACTTCTTTGGCACTCCGCACACGATTTAAAACATATCCGGTCCAAATCCGTTCAAAATTCACTGAGCTGTGAGTGTCCAAAGTTCCCCATACAAAATGTATGGGCACCAAAATATCGTTTTTTGTCGCACTTCCACTGCTCCGATCGACTCGGAAACCGTTTCATCGGCTTCAGCGGCCACGATTTACCTTAAATCAACCTCTTCCGGCAGGAAAAGAGGTGATTTTTTGCACACCTGAACACCGGTTCACTTTGGTGCTCCCGGAGGGGGCAAAAACACAACAAAACTGTATTTGCACAAAAATTGTCGTTTTTTGGCCGAACTTCACTATTTTTGGGTAAATCGGGTGCTCTAAGCACGATTTTGACACTTTTAAAACGATTTTATTACGATTTTCACCAAATTTTCACCACTTCTTGACGGAGCGTTTGTTTACCACATCTTCACTTGTCAGCACCCAGGTGACAATACAGGGATAACTGGCTTGTGGCCGCCAAGCGTTCATAGCGACGTGGCTTTTTGATCCTTCGATGTCGGCTCTTCCTATCATTGTAAAGCAAAATTTACCAAGCGTAGGATTGTTCACCCTTTCAAGGGAACGTGAGCTGGGTTTAGACCGTCGTGAGACAGGTTAGTTTTACCCTACTGGTGTGCATTGTTTGTCGCTATCTTAACGGAATTCCTGTGCAGTACGAGAGGAACCACAGGTACGGACCACTGGCTCAATACTAGTTCGAACGGACTATGGTATGACGCTACGTCCGCTGGATTATGCCTGAACGCCTCTAAGGTCGTATCCAATCCGAGCTGATAGCGCTTCTTATACCCATTAGGTGGTCGTAAGCTAGCGGGCCTAACAACCCTCCGAGAACCGTCCGTGCTGTCCATTGGCACACTGGCGTCTCATCCCCGCTTACTACTAGGCCGCAAAGGGCGGGTTCGCGCTGCACGTGTTAGTACCATACATGTTGGGAACACCGGTGGACGAGCTTGCCGACTGTGGATATCACTAGTTTCGACACCTACGACCGCCCGCAAACGACGGGACTACAGGCTGGGAGCTTCAAGTTGTAGAGATGCGTTCGCATCGATCCTCTCAGGCGACCCATGCTTGGTGGTTAGTGCTTGCGCGTGCGCGCCCCGTGTGTGCTGGAATTGGCCAACCAGTGCACATTGGTGGTGCGTACCGTGACTTGCACCATGTGACGAGAGTGTTGAAGAACACTGTGTGGTGACTCTATGCCTATGTGATGGGGTGCTTGTAACACACGACCGAACCGACGGCTCGTTGGATGGTCACGACAGTGTGGTGCAGGTGCGCCCATGTGTAACGAATACATTGAGTGCCGTTGGAGGTTAGCGGTTGGTTGGTTGCATGCTACAACTTCGCGTTGTACATGGGCTGGCCGCTGCGCTTCCTTCGGGTTGCCACTTGATGTTGATAGGGTTGATGTATTGTGTTCGTTGACTTTTGGTTCATTCCAAAAGTCTTCGGACTTAGATAATTTTACAAGTGTCGGCGCTCTCGGACCGAAAATAAGAAGACAACTAAGAAGAAAAAGAGAAAGAAGCTAATAGTGGAAAGTATTCTTCTTCAAAGAAGGAACAAAAATTTTACAAGTGTTGAAAAATTTCCTAAGTCCAGAAAATTTTCTAAGTCCAGAAAATTTTCTAAGTCCCACAAAATGGAACTTGATGAAGAAGATACAGAAGTTGAAAATTTTTCTAAGTCCAAAAAATTTTCTAAGTCCAGAAAATTTTCTAAGTCCAAAGTGTTGGAGCAATTTCCAAAGGCCCATAGGTTGCACTGAATTTTCCTAAGTTGGCCACAAGTACCCATGAGGTATCGAGAAGGTTCACCCGAAGGACATAATATGTCCCAAAGTACCGATAGAGTACCCACAAATAGCACCGCGTTGGCCTAAGTTGGCCAAAAGTACCGATAGAGTACCCACAAGTAGCACTGAGTTGGCCTAAGTTGGCCAAAAGTACCGATAGAGTACCCACAAATAGCACCGAATGGGCCTAAGTTGGCCAAAAGTACCGATAGAGTACCCACAAGAAGCACTGAGTTGGCCTAAGTTGGCCAAAAGTACCGATAGAGTACCCACAAATAGCACCCAGTTGGCCTAAGTTGGCCAAAAGTACCGATAGAGCACCCAAAAGTAGCACCCAATTGGCCTATGTTGGCCAAAAGTACCGATAGAGTACCCACAAATAGCACCCAGTTGGCCTAAGTTGGCCAAAAGTACCGATAGAGCACCCACAAGTAGCACCCAATTGGCCTATGTTGGCCAAAAGTACCGATAGAGTACCCACAAATAGCACCGAATGGGCCTAAGTTGGCCAAAAGTACCGATAGAGTACCCACAAATAGCACCGCGTTGGCCTAAGTTGGCCAAAAGTACCGATAGAGTACCCACAAGTAGCACTGAGTTGGCCTAAGTTGGCCAAAAGTACTGATAGAGTACCCACAAATAGCACCGAATGGGCCTAACATGGCCAAAAGTACCGATAGAGTACCCACAAATAGCACCGAATGGGCCTAACATGGCCAAAAGTACCGATAGAGCACCCACATATAGCACCCCATTGGCCTAAGTTGGCCAAAAGTACCGATAGAGTACCCACAAAGAGCACCCAATTGGCCTAAGTTGGCCAAAAGTACCGCCAAGTAGCACCATAGAGGCCCGAGTAGAGCGAAATGTGGGCCAAATTGAACATTTGAAAATTTTTACAAGTCCAGAAAATTTTCTAAGTCCAGAAAATTTTCTAAGTCCAAAGAGTTGGACAAATTTCCTTAGGCCCAAAGGTTGCACTGAATGTTCCTAAGTTGGCCATCAGTACCCATGAAGTATAGCGAAGGTTCACCCGAAAGACACAATACGCCCTAAAGTACCCACAGAGTACCCACAAGTTGCACCCAATTGGCCTAAGTTGGCCAGAAGTACCGACAAGTAGCACCATAGAGGCCCGAGTAGAGCGAAATGTGGGCCAAAGTACCGAGTAGTTGCAACAAATGCCCAAATGGATACCAAAATGTGGTACCAAGCACCTAACTGTTGCAACAAATGCTAGCTTTCTGAGCAAAAGCTGTGGACCAATTTCGTAGAAGAACCGCCTAGGCGAAAAGGCAAAAATCGCCGAAGCTGGCCCGCTCGCAGAGCTCGCGGGCCAGGAGATACTCATAGGGCGATTTACTAGAGTGGGGAACTTGAGAATTTTTGTGTCCGAGACTTTGGGCAACTTCGCGGCCGCCCCCTTAAAGTAAAAGATTTTCTCTGGGTGCCTAAAATTCGCAATTCCCGCAAAGTCGGGAAGACGTTAAAGTTTTTGCCCAAAAAATGGCCATCGATTTAAGGTGATTTTCCAATAAGAAAATGCTTCCTATTTTGAATTTTTTCGAATATTTCCTAAACTAAGCGTCGGAGCACATGGCCGTGGAGGAACTTTTGGTAGCTTTTGGCAAGGGCTATCGGATGAAATAATGCGAAAGGCCATCGGAGCGATATTGGATTAATGCGGGCCCATAAACGTACCTAAGAAGTGAAAATTGGTACCTTGCACGCAGGATGCAAGAAATGCTTGAGTGTTAACCATCATCGGTACCAAGTACCTAGGTTATATCGAGTGCGTAGATGGAAGTCGGTACCAAAGGGAAACCTTCCTAGGCTAGGTGCACGCAAGTGAGTATGGATCGATCAGTAGAAAGATGGGAAGCCATAGGAAACCTTCCTAGGCTAGGTGCACGCAAGTGAGTATGGATCGATCAGTAGAAAGTGGGAAGCCCAGTACCAAATGCCCTAGTGAAGACCGTAAACGAATATCATGAACCGAGAAGGAGCACCAAATGCCCTAGTGAAGACCGTAAACGAATATCATGAACCGATAAGGAGCACCAAATGCCCTAGTGAAGACCGTAAACGAATATCATGAACCGATAAGGAGCACCAAATGCCCTAGTGAAGACCGTAAACGAATATCATGAACCGAGAAGTAGCAACGAATGCCTGAAAAAGTACCAAGTCCACGGTATAGAGTAACGAGAGTTAACCGCCGTGATGTATGCAATGAGGGCAGCCATTGCATGGGTTCTGGACTTGGTTCGCGAATAACTTTTTTGCTAGACATCGGACAAAGTTGACGTGGAAGAACGAAATGTAGCATTTGGTGCCACCTATCCAAAACTTTTTCAAGATTGAAGATCCGATCGATACAGCCTGAGTTATAGGCAAAAGTTGGTGCAAAATTGAGCATTTTTAATGGTGAAAAATCGGTACTCCTCGAATAGCTCCTGTTGGAAGCATCGGACCACATGGTCGTGGAGGAACATATTGTAGCGCGCGGTGTCAAGTATCGACACCCAAAACCGCATGTCCGATGGACGGAAAATGACCAAGTTATAGTGAAAACTTGGTTGCACCAAATTCCCGAAGAAGTGCACCGAAGAAGGTGAATGCGATGGTTGTTCGTCGAATAGCTCCGGCCACAGACATGGTAGCGATTAGTGGTGCATGGAAGAAATCTAGCCACAAGTGCCATCTACCCATGGCCAGAAGAAAGTGTGGCCATATCTTGGATACCGGCGGAGCTATGGGGCAAATATGGGCCAAAAATGGTGCAAGTTGGACCAAAAATCCGACCAAGTGCGCGAGGCGCTTTCGTGAATAGCTCCGGCCACAGACATGGTAGCGATTAGTGGTGCATGGAAGAAATCTAGCCACAAGTGCCATCTACCCATGGCCAGAAGAAAGTGTGGCCATATCTTGGATACCGGCGGAGCTATGGGGCAAATATGGGCCAAAAATGGTGCAAGTTGGACCAAAAATCCGAAAAAGTACCTAGGTAAATGCGATGGTTGTTCGTCGAATAGCTCCGGCCACAGACATGGTAGCGATTAGTGGTGCATGGAAGAAATCTAGCCACAAGTGCCATCTACCCATGGCCAGAAGAAAGTGTGGCCATATCTTGGATACCGGCGGAGCTATGGGGCAAATATGGGCCAAAAATGGTGCAAGTTGGACCAAAAATCCGACCAAGTGCGCAAGGCGCTTTCGTGAATAGCTCCGGCCACAGACATGGTAGCGATTAGTGGTGCATGGAAGAAATCTAGCCACAAGTGCCATCTACCCATGGCCAGAAGAAAGTGTGGCCATATCTTGGATACCGGCGGAGCTATGGGGCAAATATGGGCCAAAAATGGTGCAAGTTGGACCAAAAATCCGAAAAAGTACCTAGGTAAATGCGATGGTTGTTCGTCGAATAGCTCCGGCCACAGACATGGTAGCGATTAGTGGTGCATGGAAGAAATCTAGCCACAAGTGCCATCTACCCATGGCCAGAAGAAAGTGTGGCCATATCTTGGATACCGGCGGAGCTATGGGGCAAATATGGGCCAAAAATGGTGCAAGTTGGACCAAAAATCCGAAAAAGTACCTAGGTAAATGCGATGGTTGTTCGTCGAATAGCTCCGGCCACAGACATGGTAGCGATTAGTGGTGCATGGAAGAAATCTAGCCACAAGTGCCATCTACCCATGGCCAGAAGAAAGTGTGGCCATATCTTGGATACCGGCGGAGCTATGGGGCAAATATGGGCCAAAAATGGGTAAAATTGTACGGTCCAAAGCCAAGGGTAAATTTTTTTATTCCTCTAATAACTTCTAGCACAGACATTGAATCGGTTGGTGATGTATGGATGAAATGTAGCAAACAGTTGGAACTACCCATAAAATCTTAAAGATTGACGATCCAATGTATAGAACCGGAGTAATGTGCGATACTTGGTGAAAAATCGAGTGAAAAATTAGCTATAAACTGTTTTTGGCCCATAACTCGAATACTAGACATCGGAAGGGGGGGTCGTAGAACGATTTTTTGTTGCCCTATCGATTCCCTATCGAACGAGCAAAAGTTGTTTTTTTGACCAAAAAGGACCCCTACTCTAGTAAAATTGGCCTGATTTTACTAGTCCCCGGTACCCGTACAGGCAAAATGAGCAAAATGCTCAAGTATGAATGGTTTTTGGCCCATAACTCGAATACTAGACGTCGCAGGGGGGTGTCGTGGAACAATTTTTGGTAGCCCTTGAAATTATCTATCGAATGACATATACTTGATTTTTGGCCAAAAAGTTCCCTAGACTAGTAAAAATCGCATCATTTTACTAGAGTCGGGTACCCTGGACGAAAAACCGCTATAGTTGCGGTTTTTGGCTAATAACTCGAATACTAGGCGTCGGAGGGGGGTGCCGTAGAACAATTTTTGGTAGCCCTTGAAATTATCTATCGAATGACATATACTTGATTTTTTGACCAAAAAGTTCCTAGACTAGTAAAAATCGCATCATTTTACTAGAGTCGGGTACCCTGGACGAAAAACCGCTTAAGTTGCGGTTTTTGGCTAATAACTCGAATACTAGACGTCGCATTGGGGTGTCGTGGAACAATTTTTGGTAGCCCTTGAAATTATCTATCGAATGACATATACTTGATTTTTTGACCAAAAAGTTCCTAGACTAGTAAAAATCGCATCATTTTACTAGAGTCGGGTACCCTGTACGAAAAACCGCTATAGTTGCGGTTTTTGGCCAATAACTCGAATACTAGACGTCGGAGGGGGGTGCCGTAGAACAATTTTTTGTAGCCCTTGAAATTACCTTTCGAATGATATATAGTGGTTTTTTGGTCAAACAGTGACCCCGAGACTAGTAACCCTCCATACACAAAACCGCCTAAAAAGTTTTGGTTTTGCAAAATTTTGAAAAGTGCGTCAAAAAAAAATTTTTTCAAAAAGTACCAAATCGTGATCAGAACTCACTATAGACCATAAAAAGTGAAATCCGATGGTCATTTGCAACACTTGGTCAATCGAGAAAAATTTCACTTTTTTACTAGAGTCGGGTACCCTGAACGAAAAATCGCTCAAGTGATGGTTTTTGGCCAATAACTCGAATACTAGACGTCGGAGGGGGGTGCCGTAGAACAATTTTTTGTAGCCCTTGAAATTACCTTTCGAATGATATATAGTGGTTTTTTGGTCAAACAGTGACCCCGAGACTAGTAACCCTCCATACACAAAACCGCCTACAAAAACTTTGTTTTGAAAAATTTTGAAAAGTTCAAAAAAATTTTTTTTTCAAAAACTACTAAAACGTGATAAGAACTTACTATAGACCATGAAAAGTGATATCCGATGATAATTTGCAAAAGTTGGTAACTAGTAAAAAATTTCACTTTTTTACTAGAGTCGGTGCAACGAGAAAAAAAAAGTCCGTGATGGAGAAAAATGGCACGTTTTCCACGCCTGTACGCTTTCGTTTTCTATATAGGGGGTAGGTGAGCCAGAAGCATGAATTTGACTGAGTACGTATCTTTATGAATTGGGCCCTTCTAAATCGATTGAGACTACCCCCAGGACGATCGGACGACTGCTTCTGGCTCAAAATGTGGTTTTTAGATTTTGATCGTCAATTATGAGAGAAAAAATCGATTAGAAGTAAAGATACGAAATGCTTGGTCTAAGTTGGGAAACGACTTCGGATATTTGTTGGACGTTGTCGTAGAAGGTCCGAGGACCAAGGAAAAGTGATTTCCAAGTGGATTTATGCACTATTAGTCGATGGTAAGATGTGAAATTAGTAGAACTTACCATACAGTTTGCGAAGTTGAAGCAATCGGTTGGTGAATATGGTACTGTCTGTCCAATTTGGTGGTTCGGAATGAGTGAAACGATGTTGATGATGGATAGACGTTCCGATTGCCCCCGATCGGGGAACATATAGTGGTCTTTAAGGTCCAAGTACCTATGTTTTGGTAAGCAGAACTGAGAGTTAAAGGATGAAAGTCGGCCATTCCTAATATCATCCTGTCGGTGGTTCGCGAGTTGTTTGAGGACCGGAGCAGCTCGCGATGAAACGGTCCTAGGGTATTGGTTATCCATCCAAGGAAGAGTAAATGCGATCCTAGATGTGTGTCGTTGGCCGTTCTACCGGCATCGCCTATAGATGAGATATCGACCGGCATGCCTTACTCGAAAGTTGAATTCTAGGATCGATGGTCAAACAGACCTATGAGCGATAAACCAAACTGATCACGTATTGATGTCGGCTTTTCCTATCATTTGATGCCGCAGGTTGTTTAGGGACCGGAGCAGCTTGCGGCCGAGACGGTCCCCGGGGGTTTCTTTCTCCAAGGAGTGGAAACTATTAAGCAAGAGTTGTAGCAAGATACGATCCTCTGATGTGTCGTTGGCCGTTCATGCGGTATCGCCTGTCGATGAGATATCGATGGGCATGCCTTACTCTACCGACCTTCTAATTGAGAGTATTAATCAGGGATCGATGGTCAAACAAGACCAATGAGCGATAAACCAAACTGAACACGTATTGATGTCGGCATTTCCTATCATTTGTCGCAGGTTGTTTAGGGACCGGAGCAGCTTGCGACCGAGACGGTCCCCGGGGGTTTCTTTCTCCAAGGAGAAGAAACGATTAAGCAAAAGTTGTAGCAAGATACGATCCTCTGATGTGTCGTTGGCCGTTCAAGCGGTATCGCCTGTCGATGAGATATCGATGGGCATGCCTTACTCTCCCGACTGGATTACTGAGAGTTTAATCAGGGATCGATGGTCAAACAGACCAATGAGCGATAAACCAAACTGAACACATATTGATGTCGGCATTTCCTATCATTTGTCGCAGGTTGTTTAGGGACCGGAGCAGCTTGCGACCGAGACGGTCCCCGGGGGTTTCTTTCTCTAAGGAGTGGAAACGATTAAGCAAAAGTCGTAGCAATAATCGATCACCTGATGTGTCGTTGGCCGTTCTTGCGGTATCGCCTGTCGATGAGATATCGATGGGCATGCCTTACTCTCCTGACT
>NW_026045110.1:0-7500 GCF_943734845.2 Anopheles funestus
AGCTTTCTGAGCAAAAGCTGTGGACCAATTTCGTAGAAGAACCGCCTAGGCGAAAAGGCAAAAATCGCCGAAGCTGGCCCGCTCGCAGAGCTCGCGGGCCAGGAGATACTCATAGGGCGATTTACTAGAGTGGGGAACTTGAGAATTTTTGTGTCCGAGACTTTGGGCAACTTCGCGGCCGCCCCCTTAAAGTAAAAGATTTTCTCTGGGTGCCTAAAATTCGCAATTCCCGCAAAGTCGGGAAGACGTTAAAGTTTTTGCCCAAAAAATGGCCATCGATTTAAGATGATTTTCCAATAAGAAAATTTTTCCTAAGATGAATTTTTTCGAATATTTCCTAAACTAAGCGTCGGAGCACATGGCCGTGGAGGAACTTTTGGTAGCTTTTGGCAAGGGCTATCGGATGAAATAATGCGAAAGGCCATCGGAGCGATATTGGATAAATGCGGGCACATAAACGTACCTAAGAAGTGAAAATTGGTACCTTGCACGCAGGATGCAAGAAATGCTTGAGTGTTAACCATCATCGGTACCAAGTACCTAGGTTATATCGAGTGCGTAGATGGAAGTCGGTACCAAAGGGAAACCTTCCTAGGCTAGGTGCACGCAAGTGAGTATGGATCGATCAGTAGAAAGATGGGAAGCCATAGGAAACCTTCCTAGGCTAGGTGCACGCAAGTGAGTATGGATCGATCAGTAGAAAGATGGGAAGCCATAGGAAACCTTCCTAGGCTAGGTGCACGCAAGTGAGTATGGATCGATCAGTAGAAAGATGGGAAGCCATAGGAAACCTTCCTAGGCTAGGTGCACGCAAGTGAGTATGGATCGATCAGTAGAAAGATGGGAAGCCCAAGGAAACCTTCCTAGGCTAGGTGCACGCAAGTGAGTATGGATCGATCAGTAGAAAGATGGGAAGCCATAGGAAACCTTCCTAGGCTAGGTGCACGCAAGTGAGTATGGATCGATCAGTAGAAAGATGGGAATCCCAAGGAAACCTTCCTAGGCTAGGTGCACGCAAGTGAGTATGGATCGATCAGTAGAAAGATGGGAAGCCATAGGAAACCTTCCTAGGCTAGGTGCACGCAAGTGAGTATGGATCGATCAGTAGAAAGATGGGAAGCCATAGGAAACCTTCCTAGGCTAGGTGCACGCAAGTGAGTATGGATCGATCAGTAGAAAGATGGGAAGCCATAGGAAACCTTCCTAGGCTAGGTGCACGCAAGTGAGTATGGATCGATCAGTAGAAAGATGGGAAGCCCAAGGAAACCTTCCTAGGCTAGGTGCACGCAAGTGAGTATGGATCGATCAGTAGAAAGATGGGAAGCCATAGGAAACCTTCCTAGGCTAGGTGCACGCAAGTGAGTATGGATCGATCAGTAGAAAGATGGGAAGCCATAGGAAACCTTCCTAGGCTAGGTGCACGCAAGTGAGTATGGATCGATCAGTAGAAAGATGGGAAGCCATAGGAAACCTTCCTAGGCTAGGTGCACGCAAGTGAGTATGGATCGATCAGTAGAAAGATGGGAAGCCCAAGGAAACCTTCCTAGGCTAGGTGCACGCAAGTGAGTATGGATCGATCAGTAGAAAGATGGGAAGCCATAGGAAACCTTCCTAGGCTAGGTGCACGCAAGTGAGTATGGATCGATCAGTAGAAAGATGGGAAGCCATAGGAAACCTTCCTAGGCTAGGTGCACGCAAGTGAGTATGGATCGATCAGTAGAAAGATGGGAAGCCCAGTACCAAATGCCCTAGTGAAGACCGTAAACGAATATCATGAACCGAGAAGGAGCACCAAATGCCCTAGTGAAGACCGTAAACGAATATCATGAACCGAGAAGGAGCACCAAATGCCCTAGTGAAGACCGTAAACGAATATCATGAACCGAGAAGTAGCAACGAATGCCTGAAAATGTACCAAGTCCTCGGTATAGAGTAACGAGAGTTAACCGCCGTGATGTATGCAATGTGGGCAGCCATTGCATGGGTTCTGGACTTGGTTCGCGAATAACTTTTTTGCTAGACATCGGACAAAGTTGACGTGGAAGAACGAAATGTAGCATTTGATGCCACCTATCCAAAACTTTTTCAAGATTGAAGATCCGATCGATACAGCCTGAGTTATAGGCAAAAGTTGGTTCAAAATTGAGCATTTTTAATGGTGAAAAATCGGTAATCCTCGAATAGCTCCTGTTGGAAGCATCGGACCACATGGTCGTGGAGGAACATATTGTAGCGTGCGGTGTCAAGTATCGACACCCAAAACCGCATGTCCGATGGACGGAAAATGACCAAGTTATAGTGAAAACTTGGTTGCACCAAATTCCCGAAGAAGTGCAACGAGAAGGTGAATGCGATGGTTGTTCGTCGAATAGCTCCGGCCACAGACATGGTAGCGATTAGTGGTGCATGGAAGAAATCTAGCCACAAGTGCCATCTACCCATGGCCAGAAGAAAGTGTGGCCATATCTTGGATACCGGCGGAGCTATGGGGCAAATATGGGCCAAAAATGGTGCAAGTTGGACCAAAAATCCGACCAAGTGCGCGAGGCGCTTTCGTGAATAGCTCCGGCCACAGACATGGTAGCGATTAGTGGTGCATGGAAGAAATCTAGCCACAAGTGCCATCTACCCATGGCCAGAAGAAAGTGTGGCCATATCTTGGATACCAGCGGAGCTATGGGGCAAATATGGGCCAAAAATGGTGCAAGTTGGACCAAAAATCCGAAAAAGTACCTAGGTAAATGCGATGGTTGTTCGTCGAATAGCTCCGGCCAGAGACATGGTAGCGATTAGTGGTGCATGGAAGAAATCTAGCCACAAGTGCCATCTACCCATGGCCAGAACAAAGTGTGGCCATATCTTGGATACCGGCGGAGCTATGGGGCAAATACGGGCCAACAATGGTGCCAGGTGGACCAAAAATCCGACCAAGTGCGCGAGGCGCTTTCGTGAATAGCTCCGGCCACAGACATGGTAGCGATTAGTGGTGCATGGAAGAAATCTAGCCACAAGTGCCATCTACCCATGGCCAGAAGAAAGTGTGGCCATATCTTGGATACCGGCGGAGCTATGGGGCAAATATGGGCCAAAAATGGTGCAAGTTGGACCAAAAATCCGAAAAAGTACCTAGGTAAATGCGATGGTTGTTCGTCGAATAGCTCCGGCCAGAGACATGGTAGCGATTAGTGGTGCATGGAAGAAATCTAGCCACAAGTGCCATCTACCCATGGCCAGAACAAAGTGTGGCCATATCTTGGATACCGGCGGAGCTATGGGGCAAATACGGGCCAACAATGGTGCCAGGTGGACCAAAAATCCGACCAAGTGCGCGAGGCGCTTTCGTGAATAGCTCCGGCCACAGACATGGTAGCGATTAGTGGTGCATGGAAGAAATCTAGCCACAAGTGCCATCTACCCATGGCCAGAAGAAAGTGTGGCCATATCTTGGATACCGGCGGAGCTATGGGGCAAATATGGGCCAAAAATGGTGCAAGTTGGACCAAAAATCCGAAAAAGTACCTAGGTAAATGCGATGGTTGTTCGTCGAATAGCTCCGGCCACAGACATGGTAGCGATTAGTGGTGCATGGAAGAAATCTAGCCACAAGTGCCATCTACCCATGGCCAGAAGAAAGTGTGGCCATATCTTGGATACCGGCGGAGCTATGGGGCAAATATGGGCCAAAAATGGTGCAAGTTGGACCAAAAATCCGAAAAAGTACCTAGGTAAATGCGATGGTTGTTCGTCGAATAGCTCCGGCCACAGACATGGTAGCGATTAGTGGTGCATGGAAGAAATCTAGCCACAAGTGCCATCTACCCATGGCCAGAAGAAAGTGTGGCGCTATCTTGGATACCGGCGGAGCTATGGGGCAAATATGGGCCAAAAATGGTGCCAGGTGGACCAAAAATCCGACCAAGTGCGCAAGGCGCTTTCGTGAATAGCTCCGGCCACAGACATGGTAGCGATTAGTGGTGCATGGAAGAAATCTAGCCACAAGTGCCATCTACCCATGGCCAGAAGAAAGTGTGGCCATATCTTGGATACCGGCGGAGCTATGGGGCAAATATGGGCCAAAAATGGGTAAAATTGTACGGTCCAAAGCCAAGGGTAAATTTTTTTATTCCTCTAATAACTTCTAGCACAGACATTGAATCGGTTGGTGATGTATGGATGAAATGTAGCAAACAGTTGGAACTACCCATAAAATCTTAAAGATTGACGATCCAATGTATAGAACCGGAGTAATGTGCGATACTTGGTGAAAAATCGAGTGAAAAATTAGCTATAAACTGTTTTTGGCCCATAACTCGAATACTAGACATCGGAAGGGGGGGTCGTAGAACGATTTTTTGTTGCCCTATCGATTCCCTATCGAACGAGCAAAAGTTGTTTTTTTGACCAAAAAGGACCCCTACTCTAGTAAAATTGGCCTGATTTTACTAGTCCCCGGTACCCGTACAGGCAAAATGAGCAAAATGCTCAAGTATGAATGGTTTTTGGCCCATAACTCGAATACTAGACGTCGCAGGGGGGTGTCATGGAACAATTTTTGGTAGCCCTTGAAATTATCTATCGAATGACATATACTTGATTTTTGGCCAAAAAGTTCCCTAGACTAGTAAAAATCGCATCATTTTACTAGAGTCGGGTACCCTGGACGAAAAACCGCTATAATTGCGGTTTTTGGCTAATAACTCGAATACTAGACGTCGCAGGGGGGTGTCGTGGAACAATTTTTGGTAGCCCTTGAAATTATCTATCGAATGACATATACTTGATTTTTGGCCAAAAAGTTCCCTAGACTAGTAAAAATCGCATCATTTTACTAGAGTCGGGTACCCTGGACGAAAAACCGCTATAATTGCGGTTTTTGGCTAATAACTCGAATACTAGACGTCGGAGGGGGGTGTCGTGGAACAATTTTTGGTAGCCCTTGAAATTATCTATCGAATGACATATACTTGATTTTTGGCCAAAAAGTTCCCTAGACTAGTAAAAATCGCATCATTTTACTAGAGTCGGGTACCCTGGACGAAAAACCGCTTAAGTTGCGGTTTTTGGCTAATAACTCGAATACTAGACGTCGCAGGGGGGTGTCGTGGAACAATTTTTGGTAGCCCTTGAAATTATCTATCGAATGACATATACTTGATTTTTTGACCAAAAAGTTCCTAGACTAGTAAAAATCGCATCATTTTACTAGAGTCGGGTACCCTGTACGAAAAACCGCTATAGTTGCGGTTTTTGGCCAATAACTCGAATACTAGACGTCGGAGGGGGGTGCCGTAGAACAATTTTTTGTAGCCCTTGAAATTACCTTTCGAATGATATATAGTGGTTTTTTGGTCAAACAGTGACCCCGAGACTAGTAACCCTCCATACACAAAACCGCCTAAAAAGTTTTGGTTTTGCAAAATTTTGAAAAGTGCGTCAAAAAAATTTTTTCAAAAAGTACCAAATCGTGATCAGAACTCACTATAGACCATAAAAAGTGAAATCCGATGGTCATTTGCAACACTTGGTCAATCGAGAAAAATTTCACTTTTTTACTAGAGTCGGGTACCCTGAACGAAAAATCGCTCAAGTGATGGTTTTTGGCCAATAACTCGAATACTAGACGTCGGAGGGGGGTGCCGTAGAACAATTTTTTGTAGCCCTTGAAATTACCTTTCGAATGATATATAGTGGTTTTTTGGTCAAACAGTGACCCCGAGACTAGTAACCCTCCATACACAAAACCGCCTACAAAAACTTTGTTTTGAAAAATTTTGAAAAGTTCAAAAAAATTTTTTTTTCAAAAACTACTAAAACGTGATAAGAACTTACTATAGACCATGAAAAGTGATATCCGATGATAATTTGCAAAAGTTGGTAACTAGTAAAAAATTTCACTTTTTTACTAGAGTCGGTGCAACGAGAAAAAAAAAGTCCGTGATGGAGAAAAATGGCACGTTTTCCACGCCTGTACGCTTTCGTTTTCTATATAGGGGGTAGGTGAGCCAGAAGCATGAATTTGACTGAGTACGTATCTTTATGAATTGGGCCCTTCTAAATCGATTGAGACTACCCCCAGGACGATCGGACGACTGCTTCTGGCTCAAAATGTGGTTTTTAGATTTTGATCGTCAATTATGAGAGAAAAAATCGATTAGAAGTAAAGATACGAAATGCTTGGTCTAAGTTGGGAAACGACTTCGGATATTTGTTGGACGTTGTCGTAGAAGGTCCGAGGACCAAGGAAAAGTGATTTCCAAGTGGATTTATGCACTATTAGTCGATGGTAAGATGTGAAATTAGTAGAACTTACCATACAGTTTGCGAAGTTGAAGCAATCGGTTGGTGAATATGGTACTGTCTGTCCAATTTGGTGGTTCGGAATGAGTGAAACGATGTTGATGATGGATAGACGTTCCGATTGCCCCCGATCGGGGAACATATAGTGGTCTTTAAGGTCCAAGTACCTATGTTTTGGTAAGCAGAACTGAGAGTTAAAGGATGAAAGTCGGCCATTCCTAATATCATCCTATCGGTGGTTCGCGAGTTGTTTGAGGACCGGAGCAGCTCGCGATGAAACGGTCCTAGGGTATTGGTTATCCATCCAAGGAAGAGTAAATGCGATCCTAGATGTGTGTCGTTGGCCGTTCTACCGGTATCGCCTATCGATGAGATATCGACGGGCATGCCTTACTCGAAAGTTGAATTCTAGGATCGATGGTCAAACAGACCTATGAGCGATAAACCAAACTGAACACGTATTGATGTCGGCTTTTCCTATCATTTGATGCCGCAGGTTGTTTAGGGACCGGAGCAACTTGCGGCCGAGACGGTCCCCGGGGGTTTCTTTCTCCAAGGAGTGGAAACTATTAAGCAAGAGTTGTAGCAAGATACGATCCTCTGATGTGTCGTTGGCCGTTCATGCGGTATCGCCTGTCGATGAGATATCGATGGGCATGCCTTACTCTACCGACCTTCTAATTGAGAGTATTAATCAGGGATCGATGGTCAAACAAGACCAATGAGCGATAAACCAAACTGAACACGTATTGATGTCGGCTTTTCCTATCATTTGATGCCGCAGGTTGTTTAGGGACCGGAGCAGCTTGCGGCCGAGACGGTCCCCGGGGGTTTCTTTCTCCAAGGAGTGGAAACTATTAAGCAAGAGTTGTAGCAAGATACGATCCTCTGATGTGTCGTTGGCCGTTCAAGCGGTATCGCCTGTCGATGAGATATCGATGGGCATGCCTTACTCTCCCGACTGGATTACTGAGAGTTTAATCAGGGATCGATGGTCAAACAGACCAATGAGCGATAAACCAAACTGAACACATATTGATGTCGGCATTTCCTATCATTTGTCGCAGGTTGTTTAGGGACCGGAGCAGCTTGCGACCGAGACGGTCCCCGGGGGTTTCTTTCTCTAAGGAGTGGAAACGATTAAGCAAAAGTCGTAGCAATAATCGATCACCTGATGTGTCGTTGGCCGTTCTTGCGGTATCG
>NW_026045110.1:20000-34023 GCF_943734845.2 Anopheles funestus
CACAAATAGCACCGAGTGGGCCTAACATGGCCAAAAGTACCGATAGAGCACCCACATATAGCACCGAATGGGCCTAACATGGCCAAAAGTACCGATAGAGCACCCACATATAGCACCCCATTGGCCTAAGTTGGCCAAAAGTACCGATAGAGTATCCACAAAGAGCACCCAATTGGCCTAAGTTGGCCAAAAGTACCGCCAAGTAGCACCATAGAGGCCCGAGTAGAGCGAAATGTGGGCCAAATTGAACATTTGAAAATTTTTACAAGTCCAGAAAATTTTCTAAGTCCAGAAAATTTTCTAAGTCCAAAGAGTTGGACAAATTTCCTTAGGCCCAAAGGTTGCACTGAATGTTCCTAAGTTTGCCATCAGTACCCATGAAGTATCGCGAAGGTTCACCCGAAAGACACAATACGCCCTATAGTACCCACAGAGTACCCACAAGTTGCACCCAATTGGCCTAAGTTGGCCAGAAGTACCGACAAGTACCACCAAAGAAGCCCGAGTAGAGCGAAATGTGGGCCAAAGTACCGAGTAGTTGCCACAAATGCCCAAATGGATACCAAAATGTGGTACCAAGTACCTAACTGTTGCAACAAATGCTAGCTTTCTGAGCAAAAGCTGTGGACCAATTTCGTAGAAGAACCGCCTAGGCGAAAAGGCAAAAATCGCCGAAGCTGGCCCGCTCGCAGAGCTCGCGGGCCAGGAGATACTCATAGGGCGATTTACTAGAGTGGGGAACTTGAGAATTTTTGTGTCCGAGACTTTGGGCAACTTCGCGGCCGCCCCCTTAAAGTAAAAGATTTTCTCTGGGTGCCTAAAATTCGCAATTCCCGCAAAGTCGGGAAGACGTTAAAGTTTTTGCCCAAAAAATGGCCATCGATTTAAGATGATTTTCCAATAAGAAAATTTTTCCTAAGATGAATTTTTTCGAATATTTCCTAAACTAAGCGTCGGAGCACATGGCCGTGGAGGAACTTTTGGTAGCTTTTGGCAAGGGCTATCGGATGAAATAATGCGAAAGGCCATCGGAGCGATATTGGATAAATGCGGGCACATAAACGTACCTAAGAAGTGAAAATTGGTACCTTGCACGCAGGATGCAAGAAATGCTTGAGTGTTAACCATCATCGGTACCAAGTACCTAGGTTATATCGAGTGCGTAGATGGAAGTCGGTACCAAAGGGAAACCTTCCTAGGCTAGGTGCACGCAAGTGAGTATGGATCGATCAGTAGAAAGATGGGAAGCCATAGGAAACCTTCCTAGGCTAGGTGCACGCAAGTGAGTATGGATCGATCAGTAGAAAGATGGGAAGCCATAGGAAACCTTCCTAGGCTAGGTGCACGCAAGTGAGTATGGATCGATCAGTAGAAAGATGGGAAGCCATAGGAAACCTTCCTAGGCTAGGTGCACGCAAGTGAGTATGGATCGATCAGTAGAAAGATGGGAAGCCCAAGGAAACCTTCCTAGGCTAGGTGCACGCAAGTGAGTATGGATCGATCAGTAGAAAGATGGGAAGCCATAGGAAACCTTCCTAGGCTAGGTGCACGCAAGTGAGTATGGATCGATCAGTAGAAAGATGGGAAGCCCAAGGAAACCTTCCTAGGCTAGGTGCACGCAAGTGAGTATGGATCGATCAGTAGAAAGATGGGAAGCCATAGGAAACCTTCCTAGGCTAGGTGCACGCAAGTGAGTATGGATCGATCAGTAGAAAGATGGGAAGCCATAGGAAACCTTCCTAGGCTAGGTGCACGCAAGTGAGTATGGATCGATCAGTAGAAAGATGGGAAGCCATAGGAAACCTTCCTAGGCTAGGTGCACGCAAGTGAGTATGGATCGATCAGTAGAAAGATGGGAAGCCCAAGGAAACCTTCCTAGGCTAGGTGCACGCAAGTGAGTATGGATCGATCAGTAGAAAGATGGGAAGCCATAGGAAACCTTCCTAGGCTAGGTGCACGCAAGTGAGTATGGATCGATCAGTAGAAAGATGGGAAGCCATAGGAAACCTTCCTAGGCTAGGTGCACGCAAGTGAGTATGGATCGATCAGTAGAAAGATGGGAAGCCATAGGAAACCTTCCTAGGCTAGGTGCACGCAAGTGAGTATGGATCGATCAGTAGAAAGATGGGAAGCCCAAGGAAACCTTCCTAGGCTAGGTGCACGCAAGTGAGTATGGATCGATCAGTAGAAAGATGGGAAGCCATAGGAAACCTTCCTAGGCTAGGTGCACGCAAGTGAGTATGGATCGATCAGTAGAAAGATGGGAAGCCATAGGAAACCTTCCTAGGCTAGGTGCACGCAAGTGAGTATGGATCGATCAGTAGAAAGATGGGAAGCCCAGTACCAAATGCCCTAGTGAAGACCGTAAACGAATATCATGAACCGAGAAGGAGCACCAAATGCCCTAGTGAAGACCGTAAACGAATATCATGAACCGAGAAGGAGCACCAAATGCCCTAGTGAAGACCGTAAACGAATATCATGAACCGAGAAGTAGCAACGAATGCCTGAAAATGTACCAAGTCCTCGGTATAGAGTAACGAGAGTTAACCGCCGTGATGTATGCAATGTGGGCAGCCATTGCATGGGTTCTGGACTTGGTTCGCGAATAACTTTTTTGCTAGACACCGGACAAAGTTGACGTGGAAGAACGAAATGTAGCATTTGATGCCACCTATCCAAAACTTTTTCAAGATTGAAGATCCGATCGATACAGCCTGAGTTATAGGCAAAAGTTGGTTCAAAATTGAGCATTTTTAATGGTGAAAAATCGGTAATCCTCGAATAGCTCCTGTTGGAAGCATCGGACCACATGGTCGTGGAGGAACATATTGTAGCGTGCGGTGTCAAGTATCGACACCCAAAACCGCATGTCCGATGGACGGAAAATGACCAAGTTATAGTGAAAACTTGGTTGCACCAAATTCCCGAAGAAGTGCAACGAGAAGGTGAATGCGATGGTTGTTCGTCGAATAGCTCCGGCCACAGACATGGTAGCGATTAGTGGTGCATGGAAGAAATCTAGCCACAAGTGCCATCTACCCATGGCCAGAAGAAAGTGTGGCCATATCTTGGATACCGGCGGAGCTATGGGGCAAATATGGGCCAAAAATGGTGCAAGTTGGACCAAAAATCCGACCAAGTGCGCGAGGCGCTTTCGTGAATAGCTCCGGCCACAGACATGGTAGCGATTAGTGGTGCATGGAAGAAATCTAGCCACAAGTGCCATCTACCCATGGCCAGAAGAAAGTGTGGCCATATCTTGGATACCAGCGGAGCTATGGGGCAAATATGGGCCAAAAATGGTGCAAGTTGGACCAAAAATCCGAAAAAGTACCTAGGTAAATGCGATGGTTGTTCGTCGAATAGCTCCGGCCAGAGACATGGTAGCGATTAGTGGTGCATGGAAGAAATCTAGCCACAAGTGCCATCTACCCATGGCCAGAACAAAGTGTGGCCATATCTTGGATACCGGCGGAGCTATGGGGCAAATACGGGCCAACAATGGTGCCAGGTGGACCAAAAATCCGACCAAGTGCGCGAGGCGCTTTCGTGAATAGCTCCGGCCACAGACATGGTAGCGATTAGTGGTGCATGGAAGAAATCTAGCCACAAGTGCCATCTACCCATGGCCAGAAGAAAGTGTGGCCATATCTTGGATACCGGCGGAGCTATGGGGCAAATATGGGCCAAAAATGGTGCAAGTTGGACCAAAAATCCGAAAAAGTACCTAGGTAAATGCGATGGTTGTTCGTCGAATAGCTCCGGCCAGAGACATGGTAGCGATTAGTGGTGCATGGAAGAAATCTAGCCACAAGTGCCATCTACCCATGGCCAGAACAAAGTGTGGCCATATCTTGGATACCGGCGGAGCTATGGGGCAAATACGGGCCAACAATGGTGCCAGGTGGACCAAAAATCCGACCAAGTGCGCGAGGCGCTTTCGTGAATAGCTCCGGCCACAGACATGGTAGCGATTAGTGGTGCATGGAAGAAATCTAGCCACAAGTGCCATCTACCCATGGCCAGAAGAAAGTGTGGCCATATCTTGGATACCGGCGGAGCTATGGGGCAAATATGGGCCAAAAATGGTGCAAGTTGGACCAAAAATCCGAAAAAGTACCTAGGTAAATGCGATGGTTGTTCGTCGAATAGCTCCGGCCACAGACATGGTAGCGATTAGTGGTGCATGGAAGAAATCTAGCCACAAGTGCCATCTACCCATGGCCAGAAGAAAGTGTGGCCATATCTTGGATACCGGCGGAGCTATGGGGCAAATATGGGCCAAAAATGGTGCAAGTTGGACCAAAAATCCGAAAAAGTACCTAGGTAAATGCGATGGTTGTTCGTCGAATAGCTCCGGCCACAGACATGGTAGCGATTAGTGGTGCATGGAAGAAATCTAGCCACAAGTGCCATCTACCCATGGCCAGAAGAAAGTGTGGCGCTATCTTGGATACCGGCGGAGCTATGGGGCAAATATGGGCCAAAAATGGTGCCAGGTGGACCAAAAATCCGACCAAGTGCGCAAGGCGCTTTCGTGAATAGCTCCGGCCACAGACATGGTAGCGATTAGTGGTGCATGGAAGAAATCTAGCCACAAGTGCCATCTACCCATGGCCAGAAGAAAGTGTGGCCATATCTTGGATACCGGCGGAGCTATGGGGCAAATATGGGCCAAAAATGGGTAAAATTGTACGGTCCAAAGCCAAGGGTAAATTTTTTTATTCCTCTAATAACTTCTAGCACAGACATTGAATCGGTTGGTGATGTATGGATGAAATGTAGCAAACAGTTGGAACTACCCATAAAATCTTAAAGATTGACGATCCAATGTATAGAACCGGAGTAATGTGCGATACTTGGTGAAAAATCGAGTGAAAAATTAGCTATAAACTGTTTTTGGCCCATAACTCGAATACTAGACATCGGAAGGGGGGGTCGTAGAACGATTTTTTGTTGCCCTATCGATTCCCTATCGAACGAGCAAAAGTTGTTTTTTTGACCAAAAAGGACCCCTACTCTAGTAAAATTGGCCTGATTTTACTAGTCCCCGGTACCCGTACAGGCAAAATGAGCAAAATGCTCAAGTATGAATGGTTTTTGGCCCATAACTCGAATACTAGACGTCGCAGGGGGGTGTCATGGAACAATTTTTGGTAGCCCTTGAAATTATCTATCGAATGACATATACTTGATTTTTGGCCAAAAAGTTCCCTAGACTAGTAAAAATCGCATCATTTTACTAGAGTCGGGTACCCTGGACGAAAAACCGCTATAATTGCGGTTTTTGGCTAATAACTCGAATACTAGACGTCGCAGGGGGGTGTCGTGGAACAATTTTTGGTAGCCCTTGAAATTATCTATCGAATGACATATACTTGATTTTTGGCCAAAAAGTTCCCTAGACTAGTAAAAATCGCATCATTTTACTAGAGTCGGGTACCCTGGACGAAAAACCGCTATAATTGCGGTTTTTGGCTAATAACTCGAATACTAGACGTCGGAGGGGGGTGTCGTGGAACAATTTTTGGTAGCCCTTGAAATTATCTATCGAATGACATATACTTGATTTTTGGCCAAAAAGTTCCCTAGACTAGTAAAAATCGCATCATTTTACTAGAGTCGGGTACCCTGGACGAAAAACCGCTTAAGTTGCGGTTTTTGGCTAATAACTCGAATACTAGACGTCGCAGGGGGGTGTCGTGGAACAATTTTTGGTAGCCCTTGAAATTATCTATCGAATGACATATACTTGATTTTTTGACCAAAAAGTTCCTAGACTAGTAAAAATCGCATCATTTTACTAGAGTCGGGTACCCTGTACGAAAAACCGCTATAGTTGCGGTTTTTGGCCAATAACTCGAATACTAGACGTCGGAGGGGGGTGCCGTAGAACAATTTTTTGTAGCCCTTGAAATTACCTTTCGAATGATATATAGTGGTTTTTTGGTCAAACAGTGACCCCGAGACTAGTAACCCTCCATACACAAAACCGCCTAAAAAGTTTTGGTTTTGCAAAATTTTGAAAAGTGCGTCAAAAAAATTTTTTCAAAAAGTACCAAATCGTGATCAGAACTCACTATAGACCATAAAAAGTGAAATCCGATGGTCATTTGCAACACTTGGTCAATCGAGAAAAATTTCACTTTTTTACTAGAGTCGGGTACCCTGAACGAAAAATCGCTCAAGTGATGGTTTTTGGCCAATAACTCGAATACTAGACGTCGGAGGGGGGTGCCGTAGAACAATTTTTTGTAGCCCTTGAAATTACCTTTCGAATGATATATAGTGGTTTTTTGGTCAAACAGTGACCCCGAGACTAGTAACCCTCCATACACAAAACCGCCTACAAAAACTTTGTTTTGAAAAATTTTGAAAAGTTCAAAAAAATTTTTTTTTCAAAAACTACTAAAACGTGATAAGAACTTACTATAGACCATGAAAAGTGATATCCGATGATAATTTGCAAAAGTTGGTAACTAGTAAAAAATTTCACTTTTTTACTAGAGTCGGTGCAACGAGAAAAAAAAAGTCCGTGATGGAGAAAAATGGCACGTTTTCCACGCCTGTACGCTTTCGTTTTCTATATAGGGGGTAGGTGAGCCAGAAGCATGAATTTGACTGAGTACGTATCTTTATGAATTGGGCCCTTCTAAATCGATTGAGACTACCCCCAGGACGATCGGACGACTGCTTCTGGCTCAAAATGTGGTTTTTAGATTTTGATCGTCAATTATGAGAGAAAAAATCGATTAGAAGTAAAGATACGAAATGCTTGGTCTAAGTTGGGAAACGACTTCGGATATTTGTTGGACGTTGTCGTAGAAGGTCCGAGGACCAAGGAAAAGTGATTTCCAAGTGGATTTATGCACTATTAGTCGATGGTAAGATGTGAAATTAGTAGAACTTACCATACAGTTTGCGAAGTTGAAGCAATCGGTTGGTGAATATGGTACTGTCTGTCCAATTTGGTGGTTCGGAATGAGTGAAACGATGTTGATGATGGATAGACGTTCCGATTGCCCCCGATCGGGGAACATATAGTGGTCTTTAAGGTCCAAGTACCTATGTTTTGGTAAGCAGAACTGAGAGTTAAAGGATGAAAGTCGGCCATTCCTAATATCATCCTATCGGTGGTTCGCGAGTTGTTTGAGGACCGGAGCAGCTCGCGATGAAACGGTCCTAGGGTATTGGTTATCCATCCAAGGAAGAGTAAATGCGATCCTAGATGTGTGTCGTTGGCCGTTCTACCGGTATCGCCTATCGATGAGATATCGACGGGCATGCCTTACTCGAAAGTTGAATTCTAGGATCGATGGTCAAACAGACCTATGAGCGATAAACCAAACTGAACACGTATTGATGTCGGCTTTTCCTATCATTTGATGCCGCAGGTTGTTTAGGGACCGGAGCAACTTGCGGCCGAGACGGTCCCCGGGGGTTTCTTTCTCCAAGGAGTGGAAACTATTAAGCAAGAGTTGTAGCAAGATACGATCCTCTGATGTGTCGTTGGCCGTTCATGCGGTATCGCCTGTCGATGAGATATCGATGGGCATGCCTTACTCTACCGACCTTCTAATTGAGAGTATTAATCAGGGATCGATGGTCAAACAAGACCAATGAGCGATAAACCAAACTGAACACGTATTGATGTCGGCTTTTCCTATCATTTGATGCCGCAGGTTGTTTAGGGACCGGAGCAGCTTGCGGCCGAGACGGTCCCCGGGGGTTTCTTTCTCCAAGGAGTGGAAACTATTAAGCAAGAGTTGTAGCAAGATACGATCCTCTGATGTGTCGTTGGCCGTTCAAGCGGTATCGCCTGTCGATGAGATATCGATGGGCATGCCTTACTCTCCCGACTGGATTACTGAGAGTTTAATCAGGGATCGATGGTCAAACAGACCAATGAGCGATAAACCAAACTGAACACATATTGATGTCGGCATTTCCTATCATTTGTCGCAGGTTGTTTAGGGACCGGAGCAGCTTGCGACCGAGACGGTCCCCGGGGGTTTCTTTCTCTAAGGAGTGGAAACGATTAAGCAAAAGTCGTAGCAATAATCGATCACCTGATGTGTCGTTGGCCGTTCTTGCGGTATCGCCTGTCGATGAGATATCGATGGGCATGCCTTACTCTCCTGACTGTTTAATTGAGAGTTATAATCAGGGATCGATGGTCAAAAAGACCTATGAGCGATAAACCAAACTGAACACGTATTGATGTCGGCATTTCCTATCATTTGTCGCAGGTTGTTTGGGGACCGGAGCAGCTTGCGACCGAGACGGTCCCTTCCCGAAAGATGGTGAACCGAGTCGTCTGGCGTAAAAACCGGACGACTCGAAAGGGCTTGACCCTTTCAAGTGAGCGATAATCACATTCTACGCTCAGTTCGACAGCTGCAAGGCAATCACTCGCTATGTTCAGAGCTAATACATGCAACATGCCGGCATTGTTTCCACCGACGCATGGATTCAAGACTGGTGCACTTATTAGTTAAACCGTTCGCCTCCGGGTGACTCGAGTTCAAGTCTGGATGAGGATTGTTCTTGCTGGTAATAGCTTGAGCCCCTGAATAAGGGGTCGAAGCGTACATTTTGAGAGTTAATGTACAACATATTACCAAATCGGCACCATGGGTTCGGGTGCAAGTGATGTAACCGTGAAAGATGTTGAGCAGCCCAACATCGGTTTACACACGCATAATAGGAAGGCAGCGCTGTCGACTGGTCAGTCGTGTAAGAAGTGTGCATTATCGATCACAAATATATTGGTGATCTGTAGGTTGCGCATACACCATGCCCGGTGTAAAGTGCCGTGGTCCCCCCCGGGGGGCTGCATCAAACCGTTCGCCACGCGAACTACCCAATGGAACGAACTCGATGCATTTAATAAGAAGAAGAGATGATAATGAAACACGGTCGATTTAAGAGTTGAAAACGTTGAAATGCCTATAAGCAAGTCTTAAGTTGGTGGTTTCGTTGTGCCCCAACAAATTGGTGCCTTACCCTACACCAAAGAGCCATTCAACATGGTTCAAGTGAGCGATAATCACGCTCTACGCTCAGTATGACAGCTGCAAGGCAATCACTCGCTAAGTTCAGAGCTAATACATGCAACACGCCGGCATTGTTTCCACCGACGCATGGATTCAAGACTGGTGCACTTATTAGTTAAACCGTTCGCCTCCGGGTGTTTCGAGTTCAAGTCTGGATGAGGATTGTTCTTGCTGGTAATAGCTTGAGCCCCTGAATAAGGGGCCGAAGCGTACATCTTGAGAGTAAATGTACAACATATTACCAAATCGGCACCGTGGGTTCTGGTGCAAGTGATGTAACCATGAAAGATGTTGAGCAGCCCAACATCGGTTTACACACGCATAAGGGGTTTATTGTTATCTGTAGGTTGCGCATACACCATACCCGGTGTAAAGTGCCGTGGTCCCCCAGGGGGCTGCATCAAAACGTTCGCCATGCGAACTACCCAATGGAACGAACTCGATGTATTGAAAGAGATGAACAATTAATAGCGAGAATAGGGGCCCGGAAGCAATTCCGCGGCCCTACGGTCGATTCAAGAGTTGAAACGTTGTACAATCGTGGATAGCACCTAGTGCTAATATGGTGAGAGATAATGTGTGAGGAAATTTAGTTTCCTAAAGTTTAGTTAGTGGTTTCCGTTGTGCCCTAACAAACTTAAAGTTGGTGGTGACCGTTACACCCCAACAAATTGGTGCCTTACCCAACACCAAAGAGCCATTCCATATGGTTCTAGAGAGAGAGAGTTGTGTGGAAATTTATTTCCCACTAAGCGAGTGTGTGTCTGTAGTGGAACGAATTCTGGTTGATCCTACCAGTAATATACGCTTGTCTCAAAGGTTAAGCCATGCATGTCTAAGTACAAACATAAATGAATGTGAAACCGCATAAGGCTCAGTATAACAGCTATAATTCACAAGATCATCCTACCACTAGTTACTTGGATAACTGTGGAAAATCCAGAGCTAATACATGCAACATGCCGGGACTGTTGCCCTCGCGGGTAGCTGAACTGGTGCACTTATTAGTTAAACCAATCGCCTCCGGGCGGCTTGAGTTGAAGTCTGGATAAGGACGCAGATCGTATGGTCGCTTGTCGACTGACGACAGATCTTTCAAATGTCTGCCCTATCAACTATTGATGGTAGTGTAGAGGACTACCATGGTTGCGACGGGTAACGGGGAATCAGGGTTCGATTCCGGAGAGGGAGCCTGAGAAATGGCTACCACATCCAAGGAAGGCAGCAGGCGCGTAAATTACCCAATCCCAGTACGGGGAGGTAGTGACGAGAAATAACAATATGGACCTCTCTAACGATGGTCCATAATTGGAATGAGTTGAGTATAAATCCTTCAACAAGGATCAAGTGGAGGGCAAGTCTGGTGCCAGCAGCCGCGGTAATTCCAGCTCCACTAGCGTATATTAAAGTTGTTGCGGTTAAAACGTTCGAAGTTGATTGCCCGTCCAGACACGTGACCGCCACGGGCGCCCGGTTACACGCCGGGGCCGTTCGTGCGCGCGCTCACGGCTGCGACTCACAATGGTGTACTTGGGCGTTACTCTGTGAACGAGTACCGTGCTACCGGTTAACTCCGGCACGGGCTCCTCATGGTGCTCAAGATACTCACATTTACCTTGAACAAATTAGAGTGCTCAAAGCAGGCTAAGACAAAGCGTCCGGCCCCCCCGTGGGGTTGGCGTTGGCCGAGAATAATCTTGCATGGAATAATGGAATATGACCTCGGTTTATACGATTTCGTTGGTTTGTCAGAAACCTAGAGGTAATGATTAACAGAAGTAGTTGGGGGCATTGGTATTACGGCGCGAGAGGTGAAATTCGTAGACCGTCGTAGGACCAACTGAAGCGAAAGCGTTTGCCATGGATGCTTTCTTTAATCAAGAACGAAAGTTAGAGGATCGAAGGCGATTAGATACCGCCCTAGTTCTAACCGTAAACGATGCCAATTAGCAATTGGGAGACGCTACCCCTATTCGGTGCTCTCAGTCGCTTCCGGGAAACCAAAATCGGGTTCCGGGGGAAGTATGGTTGCAAAGTTGAAACTTAAAGGAATTGACGGAAGGGCACCACAAGAAGTGGAGCTTGCGGCTTAATTTGACTCAACACGGGAAAATTTACCAGGTCCAAACTTATCGAGGTAAGACAGATTGATAGCTCTTTCTCAAATTTAAGGGTAGTGGTGCATGGCCGTTCTTAGTTCGTGGAATGATTTGTCTGGTTAATTCCGATAACGAACGTGACTCAAACATGCTAACTAGAACGCTGTCAGCAGTGCGCCTCCGGGCGCACCTGACGTTACAGCCGGGCGGCGCCTTCACGGGCGGTCGTCGGCTACGTTTGCCCTGCTTAGCGGGACAACTTGTGTTTAGCAAGCTGAGAATGAGCGATAACAGGTCCGTGATGCCCTTAGATGTTCTGGGCTGCACGCGTGCTACAATGTGGGTCGCAGCGTGTTCTCGCCAATAGGCGCCCCCATTCCGAGAGGAACGGGAAATCACTAAAATGCCCATCTAGTCGGGATTGGGGACTGCAACGGTCCCCATGAACCTGGAATTTCTAGTAAGCACTAGTCATTAGCTAGTGCTGATTACGTCCCTGCCCTTTGTACACACCGCCCGTCGCTACTACCGATGGATTATTTAGTGAGGTTTCTGGAGGCTTACCTTCCGCGGTTCCTTCGTGAGCTGCAGCTGGCATGGCTGAAGTTGACCGAACTTGATGATTTAGAGGAAGTAAAAGTCGTAACAAGGTTTCCGTAGGTGAACCTGCGGAAGGATCATTACTGATGATCGTCCGCGAGTGACCAACCATGGGCTGCCTTCGGTGTAGCTCGGTCGCTCGCTTGCTATGTGTCAGAATTTGTTGAAAGCCAACTCGTTCGTTGTACACTTTGATGGGTGACCATCACTGTGTCCCCGTGCCGAGCTAGATCTCCCCTAGCCGTAAGGCACTTGAACGCCCCTTCGACGACGAGTTGCATGTGTGTGGTATGTGTCAGAATCTGGTGAAGCTTTCTGCATGTGATGTGCCTTGTGTGGATCCGTGGCCATTGCATTGTGTCTGGTGCTTAGATACCCAGACACTTAGAACGCTTGCGCGGAAAGCAAACTCGATCGTTGTACACTTTGATGGGTGACCATCACTGTGTCTCCGTGCCGTGCTAGATCCCCCCTAGCCGTAAGGCACTTTGAACGCCCCTTCGACGACGAGTTACAAGAGTGTGGTATGTGTCAGAATCTGGTGAAGCTTTCTGCATGTGATGTGCCTTGTGTGGATCCGTGGCCATTGCATTGTGTCTGGTGCTTAGATACCCAGACACTTAGAACGCTTGCGCGGAAAGCAAACTCGATCGTTGTACACTTTGATGGGTGACCATCACTGTGTCTCCGTGCCGTGCTAGATCCCCCCTAGCCGTAAGGCACTTTGAACGCCCCTTCGACGACGAGTTACAAGAGTGTGGTATGTGTCAGAATCTGGTGAAGCTTTCTGCATGTGATGTGCCTTGTGTGGATCCGTGGCCATTGCATTGTGTCTGGTGTGTAGGTACCCAGACACTTAGAACGCTTGCGCGGAAAGCAAACTCGATCGTTGTACACTTTGATGGGCAACCATCACTGTGTCTCCGTGCCGTGCTAGATCTCCCCTAGCCGTAAGGCACTTTGAACGCCCCTTCGACGACGAGTTACAAGAGTGTGGTATGTGTCATAATCTGGTGAAGCTTTCTGCATGTGATGTGCCTTGTGTGGATCCATGGCCATTGCATTGTGTCTGGTGTGTAGGTACCCAGACACTTAAGCAAACTCGATCGTTGTACACTTTGATGGGCGAGCATCACTGTGTCTCCGTGCCGTGTAAGAGCTCCCCTGGCCATCAGGCACTTGAAAGGTCCTTGGACGACGAGTTACAATAGTGGTGTGTTAGATACGTCAGATTACGGTGTCTACTACTGTGCAATACGTATCCGGCTACGGCACGGAACGAACGGGAACTGTGGTGCAGACAAACAAGAGTTAAGCCTATTAGTCATTAACTCTAAGGACGGGGCCATGGGGCGGTACACAAAGGATACGGATGAGCGAGTATGCAGGCCCAATACTCAATAGCTCGATCCGATCCAAGCACATGAGTTGACTGCGGCGTCAGGTTAACCAATGTGCTAGATTCTATTTGGCCAGTAGAATCTTGTGTCTTATGCGATTTGATACCAAGACACCAGAACGAAAGTTAGTTGAAGAGTTATTAAACTCTTATGAAGTATGGTTGTGCAATCACAACTTATGACTTTAACCTATAAAGTGGATATGGACTTGCAATTATAACATGGAATCTCTACACACCCCATGAGCTCGATCCAATCCACGCACACGAGTTGCCTGAGTAGCGACAGGTATACCGATGTGCAATACGTATCCGGCCACGGCACGGAACGAACGGGAACTGTGGTGCAGACATACAAAGAGTTAAGCCTACTAGTCATTAACTCTAAGGACGGGGCCATGGGGCGGTACGCAAAGGATACGGATGAGCGAGTATGCAGGCCCAATACTCAATAGCTCGATCCGATCCAAGCACATGAGTTGACTGCGGCGCCAGGTTAACCAATGTGCTAGATTCTATTTGGCCAGTAGAATCTTGTGTCTTACGCGATTTGATACCAAGACACCAGAACGAAAGTTAGTTGAAGAGTGATTAAACTCTTATGAAGAATGGTTGTGCAATCACAACTTATGACTTTAACCTATAAAGTGGATATGGACTATCAATTATAACATGGGGCACACACCATGTTCTCGATCCAATCCACGCACACGAGTTGCCTGAGTAGCGACAGGTATACCGATGTGCAATACGTATCCGGCCATAGGCACGGAACGAACAGGAACTGTGGTGCAGACATACAAGGGCCATGGGGCGGTACGCAAAGGATACGGATGAGCGAGTATGCAGGCCCAATACTCAATAGC
>NW_026045111.1:0-7500 GCF_943734845.2 Anopheles funestus
CCTTTCAAGTGAGCGATAATCACGCTCTACGCTCAGTTCGACAGCTGCAAGGCAATCACTCGCTAAGTTCAGAGCTAATACATGCAACATGCCGGCATTGTTTCCACCGACGCATGGATTCAAGACTGGTGCACTTATTAGTTAAACCGTTCGCCTCCGGGTGTTTCGAGTTCAAGTCTGGATGAGGATTGATCTTGCTGGTAATAGCTTGAGCCCTTAAGGGGTCGAAGCGTACATCTTGAGACCATGTACAACATATTACCAAATCGGCACCATGGGTTCGGGTGCAAGTGATGTAACCGTGAAAGATGTTGAGCAGCCCAACATCGGTTTACACACGCATAATAGGAAGGCAGCGCTGTCGACTGGTCAGTCGTGTAAGAAGTGTGCATTATCGATCTCCAATATATGAGCTCAGTATGACAGCCCAATTGGTAATCCTCGGGACCTCCAGAAAGGAAGCTGGATGAGGATTACCAAATCGAAAGTTGATAAGTGTAGTGGTACCACTTAGTCAACTTGTATCCCGAAAGATGGTGAACCGAGTCGTCTGGCGTAAAAACCGGACGACTCGAAAGGGCTTGACCCTTTCAAGTGAGCGATAATCACGCTCTACGCTCAGTTCGACAGCTGCAAGGCAATCACTCGCTAAGTTCAGAGCTAATACATGCAACATGCCGGCATTGTTTCCACCGACGCATGGATTCAAGACTGGTGCACTTATTAGTTAAACCGTTCGCCTCCGGGTGTTTCGAGTTCAAGTCTGGATGAGGATTGATCTTGCTGGTAATAGCTTGAGCCCTTAAGGGGTCGAAGCGTACATCTTGAGACCATGTACAACATATTACCAAATCGGCACCATGGGTTCGGGTGCAAGTGATGTAACCGTGAAAGATGTTGAGCAGCCCAACATCGGTTTACACACGCATAATAGGAAGGCAGCGCTGTCGACTGGTCAGTCGTGTAAGAAGTGTGCATTATCGATCACAAATATATTGGTGATCTGTAGGTTGCGCATACACCATGCCCGGTGTAAAGTGCCGTGGTCCCCCCCGGGGGGCTGCATCAAACCGTTCGCCACGCGAACTACCCAATGGAACGAACTCTATGCATTTAATAAGAAGAAGAGATGATAATGAAACACGGTCGATTTAAGAGTTGAAAACGTTGAAATACCTATAAGCAAGTCTTAAGTTGGTGGTGACCGTTACGCCCCAACAAATTGGTGCCTTACCCTACACCAAAGAGCCATTCAACATGGTTCAAGTGAGCGATAATCACGCTCTACGCTCAGTTCGACAGCTGCAAGGCAATCACTCGCTAAGTTCAGAGCTAATACATGCAACATGCCGGCATTGTTTCCACCGACGCATGGATTCAAGACTGGTGCACTTATTAGTTAAACCGTTCGCCTCCGGGTGTTTCGAGTTCAAGTCTGGATGAGGATTGATCTTGCTGGTAATAGCTTGAGCCCTTAAGGGGTCGAAGCGTACATCTTGAGACCATGTACAACATATTACCAAATCGGCACCATGGGTTCGGGTGCAAGTGATGTAACCGTGAAAGATGTTGAGCAGCCCAACATCGGTTTACACACGCATAATAGGAAGGCAGCGCTGTCGACTGGTCAGTCGTGTAAGAAGTGTGCATTATCGATCTCCAATATATGAGCTCAGTATGACAGCCCAATTGGTAATCCTCGGGACCTCCAGAAAGGAAGCTGGATGAGGATTACCAAATCGAAAGTTGATAAGTGTAGTGGTACCACTTAGTCAACTTGTATCCCGAAAGATGGTGAACCGAGTCGTCTGGCGTAAAAACCGGACGACTCGAAAGGGCTTGACCCTTTCAAGTGAGCGATAATCACGCTCTACGCTCAGTTCGACAGCTGCAAGGCAATCACTCGCTAAGTTCAGAGCTAATACATGCAACATGCCGGCATTGTTTCCACCGACGCATGGATTCAAGACTGGTGCACTTATTAGTTAAACCGTTCGCCTCCGGGTGTTTCGAGTTCAAGTCTGGATGAGGATTGATCTTGCTGGTAATAGCTTGAGCCCTTAAGGGGTCGAAGCGTACATCTTGAGACCATGTACAACATATTACCAAATCGGCACCATGGGTTCGGGTGCAAGTGATGTAACCGTGAAAGATGTTGAGCAGCCCAACATCGGTTTACACACGCATAATAGGAAGGCAGCGCTGTCGACTGGTCAGTCGTGTAAGAAGTGTGCATTATCGATCACAAATATATTGGTGATCTGTAGGTTGCGCATACACCATGCCCGGTGTAAAGTGCCGTGGTCCCCCCCGGGGGGCTGCATCAAACCGTTCGCCACGCGAACTACCCAATGGAACGAACTCTATGCATTTAATAAGAAGAAGAGATGATAATGAAACACGGTCGATTTAAGAGTTGAAAACGTTGAAATGCCTATAAGCAAGTCTTAAGTTGGTGGTTTCGTTGTGCCCCAACAAATTGGTGCCTTACCCTACACCAAAGAGCCATTCAACATGGTTCAAGTGAGCGATAATCACGCTCTACGCTCAGTATGACAGCTGCAAGGCAATCACTCGCTAAGTTCAGAGCTAATACATGCAACACGCCGGCATTGTTTCCACCGACGCATGGATTCAAGACTGGTGCACTTATTAGTTAAACCGTTCGCCTCCGGGTGTTTCGAGTTCAAGTCTGGATGAGGATTGTTCTTGCTGGTAATAGCTTGAGCCCCTGAATAAGGGGCCGAAGCGTACATCTTGAGAGTAAATGTACAACATATTACCAAATCGGCACCGTGGGTTCTGGTGCAAGTGATGTAACCATGAAAGATGTTGAGCAGCCCAACATCGGTTTACACACGCATAAGGGGTTTATTGTTATCTGTAGGTTGCGCATACACCATACCCGGTGTAAAGTGCCGTGGTCCCCCAGGGGGCTGCATCAAAACGTTCGCCATGCGAACTACCCAATGGAACGAACTCGATGTATTGAAAGAGATGAACAATTAATAGCGAGAATAGGGGCCCGGAAGCAATTCCGCGGCCCTACGGTCGATTCAAGAGTTGAAACGTTGTACAATCGTGGATAGCACCTAGTGCTAATATGGTGAGAGATAATGTGTGAGGAAATTTAGTTTCCTAAAGTTTAGTTAGTGGTTTCCGTTGTGCCCTAACAAACTTAAAGTTGGTGGTGACCGTTACACCCCAACAAATTGGTGCCTTACCCAACACCAAAGAGCCATTCCATATGGTTCTAGAGAGAGAGAGTTGTGTGGAAATTTATTTCCCACTAAGCGAGTGTGTGTCTGTAGTGGAACGAATTCTGGTTGATCCTACCAGTAATATACGCTTGTCTCAAAGGTTAAGCCATGCATGTCTAAGTACAAACATAAATGAATGTGAAACCGCATAAGGCTCAGTATAACAGCTATAATTCACAAGATCATCCTACCACTAGTTACTTGGATAACTGTGGAAAATCCAGAGCTAATACATGCAACATGCCGGGACTGTTGCCCTCGCGGGTAGCTGAACTGGTGCACTTATTAGTTAAACCAATCGCCTCCGGGCGGCTTGAGTTGAAGTCTGGATAAGGACGCAGATCGTATGGTCGCTTGTCGACTGACGACAGATCTTTCAAATGTCTGCCCTATCAACTATTGATGGTAGTGTAGAGGACTACCATGGTTGCGACGGGTAACGGGGAATCAGGGTTCGATTCCGGAGAGGGAGCCTGAGAAATGGCTACCACATCCAAGGAAGGCAGCAGGCGCGTAAATTACCCAATCCCAGTACGGGGAGGTAGTGACGAGAAATAACAATATGGACCTCTCTAACGATGGTCCATAATTGGAATGAGTTGAGTATAAATCCTTCAACAAGGATCAAGTGGAGGGCAAGTCTGGTGCCAGCAGCCGCGGTAATTCCAGCTCCACTAGCGTATATTAAAGTTGTTGCGGTTAAAACGTTCGAAGTTGATTGCCCGTCCAGACACGTGACCGCCACGGGCGCCCGGTTACACGCCGGGGCCGTTCGTGCGCGCGCTCACGGCTGCGACTCACAATGGTGTACTTGGGCGTTACTCTGTGAACGAGTACCGTGCTACCGGTTAACTCCGGCACGGGCTCCTCATGGTGCTCAAGATACTCACATTTACCTTGAACAAATTAGAGTGCTCAAAGCAGGCTAAGACAAAGCGTCCGGCCCCCCCGTGGGGTTGGCGTTGGCCGAGAATAATCTTGCATGGAATAATGGAATATGACCTCGGTTTATACGATTTCGTTGGTTTGTCAGAAACCTAGAGGTAATGATTAACAGAAGTAGTTGGGGGCATTGGTATTACGGCGCGAGAGGTGAAATTCGTAGACCGTCGTAGGACCAACTGAAGCGAAAGCGTTTGCCATGGATGCTTTCTTTAATCAAGAACGAAAGTTAGAGGATCGAAGGCGATTAGATACCGCCCTAGTTCTAACCGTAAACGATGCCAATTAGCAATTGGGAGACGCTACCCCTATTCGGTGCTCTCAGTCGCTTCCGGGAAACCAAAATCGGGTTCCGGGGGAAGTATGGTTGCAAAGTTGAAACTTAAAGGAATTGACGGAAGGGCACCACAAGAAGTGGAGCTTGCGGCTTAATTTGACTCAACACGGGAAAATTTACCAGGTCCAAACTTATCGAGGTAAGACAGATTGATAGCTCTTTCTCAAATTTAAGGGTAGTGGTGCATGGCCGTTCTTAGTTCGTGGAATGATTTGTCTGGTTAATTCCGATAACGAACGTGACTCAAACATGCTAACTAGAACGCTGTCAGCAGTGCGCTTCCGGGCGCACCTGACGTTACAGCCGGGCGGCGCCTTCACGGGCGGTCGTCGGCTACGTTTGCCCTGCTTAGCGGGACAACTTGTGTTTAGCAAGCTGAGAATGAGCGATAACAGGTCCGTGATGCCCTTAGATGTTCTGGGCTGCACGCGTGCTACAATGTGGGTCGCAGCGTGTTCTCGCCAATAGGCGCCCCCATTCCGAGAGGAACGGGAAATCACTAAAATGCCCATCTAGTCGGGATTGGGGACTGCAACGGTCCCCATGAACCTGGAATTTCTAGTAAGCACTAGTCATTAGCTAGTGCTGATTACGTCCCTGCCCTTTGTACACACCGCCCGTCGCTACTACCGATGGATTATTTAGTGAGGTTTCTGGAGGCTTACCTTCCGCGGTTCCTTCGTGAGCTGCAGCTGGCATGGCTGAAGTTGACCGAACTTGATGATTTAGAGGAAGTAAAAGTCGTAACAAGGTTTCCGTAGGTGAACCTGCGGAAGGATCATTACTGATGATCGTCCGCGAGTGACCAACCATGGGCTGCCTTCGGTGTAGCTCGGTCGCTCGCTTGCTATGTGTCAGAATTTGTTGAAAGCCAACTCGTTCGTTGTACACTTTGATGGGTGACCATCACTGTGTCCCCGTGCCGAGCTAGATCTCCCCTAGCCGTAAGGCACTTGAACGCCCCTTCGACGACGAGTTGCATGTGTGTGGTATGTGTCAGAATCTGGTGAAGCTTTCTGCATGTGATGTGCCTTGTGTGGATCCGTGGCCATTGCATTGTGTCTGGTGCTTAGATACCCAGACACTTAGAACGCTTGCGCGGAAAGCAAACTCGATCGTTGTACACTTTGATGGGTGACCATCACTGTGTCTCCGTGCCGTGCTAGATCCCCCCTAGCCGTAAGGCACTTTGAACGCCCCTTCGACGACGAGTTACAAGAGTGTGGTATGTGTCAGAATCTGGTGAAGCTTTCTGCATGTGATGTGCCTTGTGTGGATCCGTGGCCATTGCATTGTGTCTGGTGTGTAGGTACCCAGACACTTAGAACGCTTGCGCGGAAAGCAAACTCGATCGTTGTACACTTTGATGGGCAACCATCACTGTGTCTCCGTGCCGTGCTAGATCTCCCCTAGCCGTAAGGCACTTTGAACGCCCCTTCGACGACGAGTTACAAGAGTGTGGTATGTGTCATAATCTGGTGAAGCTTTCTGCATGTGATGTGCCTTGTGTGGATCCGTGGCCATTGCATTGTGTCTGGTGTGTAGGTACCCAGACACTTAAGCAAACTCGATCGTTGTACACTGTGATGGGCGAGCATCACTGTGTCTCCGTGCCGTGTAAGAGCTCCCCTGGCCATCAGGCACTTGAAAGGTCCTTCGACGACGAGTTACAATAGTGGTGTGTTAGATACGTCAGGTGATGGTATCTACTGTTGTGCAATACGTATCCGGCCACGGCACGGAACGAACGGGAACTGTGGTGCAGACATACAAAGAGTTAAGCCTATTAGTCATTAACTCTAAGGACGGGGCCATGGGGCGGTACGCAAAGGATACGGATGAGCGAGTATGCAGGCCCAATACTCAATAGCTCGATCCGATCCAAGCACATGAGTTGACTGCGGCGCCAGGTTAACCAATGTGCTAGATTCTATTTGGCCAGTAGAATCTTGTGTCTTATGCGATTTGATACCAAGACACCAGAACGAAAGTTAGTTGAAGAGTTATTAAACTCTTATGAAGTATGGTTGTGCAATCACAACTTATGACTTTAACCTATAAAGTGGATATGGACTTGCAATTATAACATGGAATCTCTACACACCCCATGAGCTCGATCCAATCCACGCACACGAGTTGCCTGAGTAGCGACAGGTATACCGATGTGCAATACGTATCCGGCCACGGCACGGAACGAACGGGAACTGTGGTGCAGACATACAAAGAGTTAAGCCTACTAGTCATTAACTCTAAGGACGGGGCCATGGGGCGGTACGCAAAGGATACGGATGAGCGAGTATGCAGGCCCAATACTCAATAGCTCGATCCGATCCAAGCACATGAGTTGACTGCGGCGCCAGGTTAACCAATGTGCTAGATTCTATTTGGCCAGTAGAATCTTGTGTCTTACGCGATTTGATACCAAGACACCAGAACGAAAGTTAGTTGAAGAGTGATTAAACTCTTATGAAGAATGGTTGTGCAATCACAACTTATGACTTTAACCTATAAAGTGGATATGGACTATCAATTATAACATGGGGCACACACCATGTTCTCGATCCAATCCACGCACACGAGTTGCCTGAGTAGCGACAGGTATACCGATGTGCAATACGTATCCGGCCATAGGCACGGAACGAACAGGAACTGTGGTGCAGACATACAAGGGCCATGGGGCGGTACGCAAAGGATACGGATGAGCGAGTATGCAGGCCCAATACTCAATAGCTCGATCCGATCCAAGCACATGAGTTGACTGCGGCGCCAGGTTAACCGATGTGCTAAGAGAGTTGTTCCTGGGCCTTCAAAGTGACTTCAAAACTATCTTAGCGAATGGTGGCCATGGGCGTAGACATGAGCCACAAGTCACAAGGCCTGGGACTATTGGGTAATAAAGACAACTTAGTCAGAAAGTTAGTCTTTGGACGTACCACCGGGATTGTGTTACATTGGGAACCT
>NW_026045111.1:12500-27500 GCF_943734845.2 Anopheles funestus
TGTAGAGATGCGTTCGCATCGATCCTCTCAGGCGACCCATGCTTGGTGGTTAGTGCTTGCGCGTGCGCGCCCCGTGTGTGCTGGAATTGGCCAACCAGTGCACATTGGTGGTGCGTACCGTGACTTGCACCATGTGACGAGAGTGTTGAAGAACACTGTGTGGTGACTCTATGCCTATGTGATGGGGTGCTTGTAACACACGACCGAACCGACGGCTCGTTGGATGGTCACGACAGTGTGGTGCAGGTGCGCCCATGTGTAACGAATACATTGAGTGCCGTTGGAGGTTAGCGGTTGGTTGGTTGCATGCTACAACTTCGCGTTGTACATGGGCTGGCCGCTGCGCTTCCTTCGGGTTGCCACTTGATGTTGATAGGGTTGATGTATTGTGTTCGTTGACTTTTGGTTCATTCCAAAAGTCTTCGGACTTAGATAATTTTACAAGTGTCGGCGCTCTCGGACCGAAAATAAGAAGACAACTAAGAAGAAAAAGAGAAAGAAGCTAATAGTGGAAAGTATTCTTCTTCAAAGAAGGAACAAAAATTTTACAAGTGTTGAAAAATTTCCTAAGTCCAAAAAATTTTCTAAGTCCAGAAAATTTTCTAAGTCCCACAAAATGGAACATGATGAAGAAGATACAGAAGTTGAAAATTTTTCTAAGTCCAAAAAATTTTCTAAGTCCAGAAAATTTTCTAAGTCCAAAGTGTTGGAACAATTTCCAAAGGCCCATAGGTTGCACTGAATTTTCCTAAGTTGGCCACAAGTACCCATGAGGTATCGAGAAGGTTCACCCGAAGGACATAATATGTCCCAAAGTACCGATAGAGCACCCACAAAGAGCACCGCGTTGGCCTAAGTTGGCCAAAAGTACCGATAGAGTACCCACAAGTAGCACTGAGTTGGCCTAAGTTGGCCAAAAGTACCGATAGAGTACCCACAAATAGCACCGAATGGGCCTAAGTTGGCCAAAAGTACCGATAGAGTACCCACAAGAAGCACTGAGTTGGCCTAAGTTGGCCAAAAGTACCGATAGAGTACCCACAAATAGCACCCAGTTGGCCTAAGTTGGCCAAAAGTACCGATAGAGCACCCACAAGTAGCACTGAGTTGGCCTAAGTTGGCCAAAAGTACCGATAGAGTACCCACAAATAGCACCCAATTGGCCTAAGATGGCCAAAAGTACCGATAGAGTACCCACAAGAAGCACTGAGTTGGCCTAAGTTGGCCAAAAGTACCGATAGAGTACCCACAAATAGCACCGAGTGGGCCTAACATGGCCAAAAGTACCGATAGAGTACCCACAAGAAGCACTGAGTTGGCCTAAGTTGGCCAAAAGTACCGATAGTGTACCCACAAATAGCACCGAGTGGGCCTAACATGGCCAAAAGTACCGATAGAGCACCCACATATAGCACCGAATGGGCCTAACATGGCCAAAAGTACCGATAGAGCACCCACATATAGCACCCCATTGGCCTAAGTTGGCCAAAAGTACCGATAGAGTATCCACAAAGAGCACCCAATTGGCCTAAGTTGGCCAAAAGTACCGATAGAGCACCCACATATAGCACCCCATTGGCCTAAGTTGGCCAAAAGTACCGATAGAGTATCCACAAAGAGCACCCAATTGGCCTAAGTTGGCCAAAAGTACCGATAGAGCACCCACATATAGCACCCCATTGGCCTAAGTTGGCCAAAAGTACCGATAGAGTATCCACAAAGAGCACCCAATTGGCCTAAGTTGGCCAAAAGTACCGCCAAGTAGCACCATAGAGGCCCGAGTAGAGCGAAATGTGGGCCAAATTGAACATTTGAAAATTTTTACAAGTCCAAAAAATTTTCTAAGTCCAGAAAATTTTCTAAGTCCAAAGAGTTGGACAAATTTCCTTAGGCCCAAAGGTTGCACTGAATGTTCCTAAGTTGGCCATCAGTACCCATGAGGTATAGCGAAGGTTCACCCGAAAGACACAATACGCCCTAAAGTACCCACAGAGTACCCACAAGTTGCACCCAATTGGCCTAAGTTGGCCAGAAGTACCGACAAGTACCACCATAGAAGCCCGAGTAGAGCGAAATGTGGGCCAAAGTACCGAGTAGTTGCCACAAATGCCCAAATGGATACCAAAATGTGGTACCAAGTACCTAACTGTTGCAACAAATGCTAGCTTTCTGAGCAAAAGCTGTGGACCAATTTCGTAGAAGAACCGCCTAGTCGAAAAGGCAAAAATCGCCGAAGCTGGCCCGCTCGCAGAGCTCGCGGGCCAGGAGATACTCATAGGGCGCTTTACTAGAGTGGGGAACTTGAGAATTTTTGTGTCCGAGACTTTGGGCAACTTCGCGGCCGCCCCCTTAAAGTAAAAGATTTTCTCTGGGTGCCTAAAATTCGCAATTCCCGCAAAGTCGGGAAGACGTTAAAGTTTTTGCCCAAAAAATGGCCATCGATTTAAGGTGATTTTCCAATAAGAAAATGCTTCCTATTTTGAATTTTTTCGAATATTTCCTAAACTAAGCGTCGGAGCACATGGCCGTGGAGGAACTTTTGGTAGCTTTTGGCAAGGGCTATCGGATGAAATAATAAGAAAGGCCATCAGAGCGATATTGGATTAATGCGGGCTCATAAACGCACCTGAGAAGTGAAAATTGGTACCTTGCACGCAGGATGCAAGAAATGCTTGAGTGTTAACCATCATCGGTACCAAGTACCTAGGTTATATCGAGTGCGTAGATGGAAGTCGGTACCAAAGGGAAACCTTCCTAGGCTAGGTGCACGCAAGTGAGTATGGATCGATCAGTAGAAAGATGGGAAGCCATAGGAAACCTTCCTAGGCTAGGTGCACGCAAGTGAGTATGGATCGATCAGTAGAAAGATGGGAAGCCATAGGAAACCTTCCTAGGCTAGGTGCACGCAAGTGAGTATGGATCGATCAGTAGAAAGATGGGAAGCCATAGGAAACCTTCCTAGGCTAGGTGCACGCAAGTGAGTATGGATCGATCAGTAGAAAGATGGGAAGCCATAGGAAACCTTCCTAGGCTAGGTGCACGCAAGTGAGTATGGATCGATCAGTAGAAAGATGGGAAGCCCAAGGAAACCTTCCTAGGCTAGGTGCACGCAAGTGAGTATGGATCGATCAGTAGAAAGATGGGAAGCCCAAGGAAACCTTCCTAGGCTAGGTGCACGCAAGTGAGTATGGATCGATCAGTAGAAAGATGGGAAGCCCAAGGAAACCTTCCTAGGCTAGGTGCACGCAAGTGAGTATGGATCGATCAGTAGAAAGATGGGAAGCCATAGGAAACCTTCCTAGGCTAGGTGCACGCAAGTGAGTATGGATCGATCAGTAGAAAGATGGGAAGCCATAGGAAACCTTCCTAGGCTAGGTGCACGCAAGTGAGTATGGATCGATCAGTAGAAAGATGGGAAGCCCAAGGAAACCTTCCTAGGCTAGGTGCACGCAAGTGAGTATGGATCGATCAGTAGAAAGATGGGAAGCCCAAGGAAACCTTCCTAGGCTAGGTGCACGCAAGTGAGTATGGATCGATCAGTAGAAAGATGGGAAGCCATAGGAAACCTTCCTAGGCTAGGTGCACGCAAGTGAGTATGGATCGATCAGTAGAAAGATGGGAAGCCATAGGAAACCTTCCTAGGCTAGGTGCACGCAAGTGAGTATGGATCGATCAGTAGAAAGATGGGAAGCCATAGGAAACCTTCCTAGGCTAGGTGCACGCAAGTGAGTATGGATCGATCAGTAGAAAGATGGGAAGCCATAGGAAACCTTCCTAGGCTAGGTGCACGCAAGTGAGTATGGATCGATCAGTAGAAAGATGGGAAGCCCAAGGAAACCTTCCTAGGCTAGGTGCACGCAAGTGAGTATGGATCGATCAGTAGAAAGATGGGAAGCCATAGGAAACCTTCCTAGGCTAGGTGCACGCAAGTGAGTATGGATCGATCAGTAGAAAGATGGGAAGCCCAAGGAAACCTTCCTAGGCTAGGTGCACGCAAGTGAGTATGGATCGATCAGTAGAAAGATGGGAAGCCCAAGGAAACCTTCCTAGGCTAGGTGCACGCAAGTGAGTATGGATCGATCAGTAGAAAGATGGGAAGCCATAGGAAACCTTCCTAGGCTAGGTGCACGCAAGTGAGTATGGATCGATCAGTAGAAAGATGGGAAGCCCAAGGAAACCTTCCTAGGCTAGGTGCACGCAAGTGAGTATGGATCGATCAGTAGAAAGATGGGAAGCCATAGGAAACCTTCCTAGGCTAGGTGCACGCAAGTGAGTATGGATCGATCAGTAGAAAGATGGGAAGCCCAAGGAAACCTTCCTAGGCTAGGTGCACGCAAGTGAGTATGGATCGATCAGTAGAAAGATGGGAAGCCATAGGAAACCTTCCTAGGCTAGGTGCACGCAAGTGAGTATGGATCGATCAGTAGAAAGATGGGAAGCCATAGGAAACCTTCCTAGGCTAGGTGCACGCAAGTGAGTATGGATCGATCAGTAGAAAGATGGGAAGCCATAGGAAACCTTCCTAGGCTAGGTGCACGCAAGTGAGTATGGATCGATCAGTAGAAAGATGGGAAGCCATAGGAAACCTTCCTAGGCTAGGTGCACGCAAGTGAGTATGGATCGATCAGTAGAAAGATGGGAAGCCATAGGAAACCTTCCTAGGCTAGGTGCACGCAAGTGAGTATGGATCGATCAGTAGAAAGTGGGAAGCCCAGTACCAAATGCCCTAGTGAAGACCGTAAACGAATATCATGAACCGAGAAGGAGCACCAAATGCCCTAGTGAAGACCGTAAACGAATATCATGAACCGAGAAGGAGCACCAAATGCCCTAGTGAAGACCGTAAACGAATATCATGAACCGATAAGGAGCACCAAATGCCCTAGTGAAGACCGTAAACGAATATCATGAACCGATAAGGAGCACCAAATGCCCTAGTGAAGACCGTAAACGAATATCATGAACCAAGAAGTAGCAACGAATGCCTGAAAAAGTACCAAGTCCACGGTATAGAGTAACGAGAGTTAACCGCCGTGATGTATGCAATGTGGGCAGCCATTGCATGGGTTCTGGACTTGGTTCGCGAATAACTTTTTTGCTAGACATCGGACAAAGTTGACGTGGAAGAACGAAATGTAGCATTTGATGCCACCTATCCAAAACTTTTTCAAGATTGAAGATCCGATCGATACAGCCTGAGTTATAGGCAAAAGTTGGTGCAAAATTGAGCATTTTTAATGGTGAAAAATCGGTACTCCTCGAATAGCTCCTGTTGGAAGCATCGGACCACATGGTCGTGGAGAAACATATTGTAGCGTGCGGTGTCAAGTATCGACACCCAAAACCGCATGTCCGATGGACGGAAAATGACCAAGTTATAGTGAAAACTTGGTTGCACCAAATTCCCGAAGAAGTGCAACGAGAAGGTGAATGCGCAGGTTGTTCGTCGAATAGCTCCGGCCACAGACATGGTAGCGATTAGTGGTGCATGGAAGAAATCTAGCCACAAGTGCCATCTACCCATGGCCAGAAGAAAGTGTGGCCATATCTTGGATACCGGCGGAGCTATGGGGCAAATATGGGCCAAAAATGGTGCAAGTTGGACCAAAAATCCGAAAAAGTACCTAGGTAAATGCGCAGGTTGTTCGTCGAATAGCTCCGGCCACAGACATGGTAGCGATTAGTGGTGCATGGAAGAAATCTAGCCACAAGTGCCATCTACCCATGGCCAGAAGAAAGTGTGGCCATATCTTGGATACCGGCGGAGCTATGGGGCAAATATGGGCCAAAAATGGTGCAAGTTGGACCAAAAATCCGAAAAAGTACCTAGGTAAATGCGATGGTTGTTCGTCGAATAGCTCCGGCCAGAGACATGGCAGCGATTAGTGGTGCATGGAAGAAATCTAGCCACAAGTGCCATCTACCCATGGCCAGAAGAAAGTGTGGCCATATCTTGGATACCGGCGGAGCTATGGGGCAAATATGGGCCAAAAATGGTGCAAGTTGGACCAAAAATCCGACCAAGTGCGCGAGGCGCTTTCGTGAATAGCTCCGGCCACAGACATGGTAGCGATTAGTGGTGCATGGAAGAAATCTAGCCACAAGTGCCATCTACCCATGGCCAGAAGAAAGTGTGGCCATATCTTGGATACCGGCGGAGCTATGGGGCAAATATGGGCCAAAAATGGTGCAAGTTGGACCAAAAATCCGAAAAAGTACCTAGGTAAATGCGATGGTTGTTCGTCGAATAGCTCCGGCCACAGACATGGTAGCGATTAGTGGTGCATGGAAGAAATCTAGCCACAAGTGCCATCTACCCATGGCCAGAAGAAAGTGTGGCCATATCTTGGATACCGGCGGAGCTATGGGGCAAATATGGGCCAAAAATGGTGCAAGTTGGACCAAAAATCCGATAAAGTACCTAGGTAAATGCGATGGTTGTTCGTCGAATAGCTCCGGCCACAGACATGGTAGCGATTAGTGGTGCATGGAAGAAATCTAGCCACAAGTGCCATCTACCCATGGCCAGAAGAAAGTGTGGCCATATCTTGGATACCGGCGGAGCTATGGGGCAAATATGGGCCAAAAATGGTGCAAGTTGGACCAAAAATCCGACCAAGTGCGCGAGGCGCTTTCGTGAATAGCTCCGGCCACAGACATGGTAGCGATTAGTGGTGCATGGAAGAAATCTAGCCACAAGTGCCATCTACCCATGGCCAGAAGAAAGTGTGGCCATATCTTGGATACCGGCGGAGCTATGGGGCAAATATGGGCCAAAAATGGTGCAAGTTGGACCAAAAATCCGAAAAAGTACCTAGGTAAATGCGATGGTTGTTCGTCGAATAGCTCCGGCCACAGACATGGTAGCGATTAGTGGTGCATGGAAGAAATCTAGCCACAAGTGCCATCTACCCATGGCCAGAAGAAAGTGTGGCCATATCTTGGATACCGGCGGAGCTATGGGGCAAATATGGGCCAAAAATGGTGCAAGTTGGACCAAAAATCCGACCAAGTGCGCGAGGCGCTTTCGTGAATAGCTCCGGCCACAGACATGGTAGCGATTAGTGGTGCATGGAAGAAATCTAGCCACAAGTGCCATCTACCCATGGCCAGAAGAAAGTGTGGCCATATCTTGGATACCGGCGGAGCTATGGGGCAAATATGGGCCAAAAATGGTGCAAGTTGGACCAAAAATCCGGCCAAGTGCGCGAGGCGCTTTCGTGAATAGCTCGGGCCACAGACATGGTAGCGATTAGTGGTGCATGGAAGAAATCTAGCCACAAGTGCCATCTACCCATGGCCAGAAGAAAGTGTGGCCATATCTTGGATACCGGCGGAGCTATGGGGCAAATATGGGCCAAAAATGGTGCAAGTTGGACCAAAAATCCGAAAAAGTACCTAGGTAAATGCGATGGTTGTTCGTCGAATAGCTCCGGCCACAGACATGGTAGCGATTAGTGGTGCATGGAAGAAATCTAGCCACAAGTGCCATCTAGCCATGGCCAGAAGAAAGTGTGGCCATATCTTGGATACCGGCGGAGCTATGGGGCAAATATGGGCCAAAAATGGTGCAAGTTGGACCAAAAATCCGAAAAAGTACCTAGGTAAATGCGATGGTTGTTCGTCGAATAGCTCCGGCCACAGACATGGTAGCGATTAGTGGTGCATGGAAGAAATCTAGCCACAAGTGCCATCTACCCATGGCCAGAAGAAAGTGTGGCCATATCTTGGATACCGGCGGAGCTATGGGGCAAATATGGGCCAAAAATGGTGCAAGTTGGACCAAAAATCCGACCAAGTGCGCGAGGCGCTTTCGTGAATAGCTCCGGCCACAGACATGGTAGCGATTAGTGGTGCATGGAAGAAATCTAGCCACAAGTGCCATCTACCCATGGCCAGAAGAAAGTGTGGCCATATCTTGGATACCGGCGGAGCTATGGGGCAAATATGGGCCAAAAATGGTGCAAGTTGGACCAAAAATCCGGCCAAGTGCGCGAGGCGCTTTCGTGAATAGCTCGGGCCACAGACATGGTAGCGATTAGTGGTGCATGGAAGAAATCTAGCCACAAGTGCCATCTACCCATGGCCAGAAGAAAGTGTGGCCATATCTTGGATACCGGCGGAGCTATGGGGCAAATATGGGCCAAAAATGGTGCAAGTTGGACCAAAAATCCGAAAAAGTACCTAGGTAAATGCGATGGTTGTTCGTCGAATAGCTCCGGCCACAGACATGGTAGCGATTAGTGGTGCATGGAAGAAATCTAGCCACAAGTGCCATCTACCCATGGCCAGAAGAAAGTGTGGCCATATCTTGGATACCGGCGGAGCTATGGGGCAAATATGGGCCAAAAATGGTGCAAGTTGGACCAAAAATCCGAAAAAGTACCTAGGTAAATGCGATGGTTGTTCGTCGAATAGCTCCGGCCACAGACATGGTAGCGATTAGTGGTGCATGGAAGAAATCTAGCCACAAGTGCCATCTACCCATGGCCAGAAGAAAGTGTGGCCATATCTTGGATACCGGCGGAGCTATGGGGCAAATATGGGCCAAAAATGGTGCAAGTTGGACCAAAAATCCGACCAAGTGCGCGAGGCGCTTTCGTGAATAGCTCCGGCCACAGACATGGTAGCGATTAGTGGTGCATGGAAGAAATCTAGCCACAAGTGCCATCTACCCATGGCCAGAAGAAAGTGTGGCCATATCTTGGATACCGGCGGAGCTATGGGGCAAATATGGGCCAAAAATGGTGCAAGTTGGACCAAAAATCCGACCAAGTGCGCGAGGCGCTTTCGTGAATAGCTCCGGCCACAGACATGGTAGCGATTAGTGGTGCATGGAAGAAATCTAGCCACAAGTGCCATCTACCCATGGCCAGAAGAAAGTGTGGCCATATCTTGGATACCGGCGGAGCTATGGGGCAAATATGGGCCAAAAATGGTGCAAGTTGGACCAAAAATCCGACCAAGTGCGCGAGGCGCTTTCGTGAATAGCTCCGGCCACAGACATGGTAGCGATTAGTGGTGCATGGAAGAAATCTAGCCACAAGTGCCATCTACCCATGGCCAGAAGAAAGTGTGGCCATATCTTGGATACCGGCGGAGCTATGGGGCAAATATGGGCCAAAAATGGTGCAAGTTGGACCAAAAATCCGAAAAAGTACCTAGGTAAATGCGATGGTTGTTCGTCGAATAGCTCCGGCCACAGACATGGTAGCGATTAGTGGTGCATGGAAGAAATCTAGCCACAAGTGCCATCTACCCATGGCCAGAAGAAAGTGTGGCCATATCTTGGATACCGGCGGAGCTATGGGGCAAATATGGGCCAAAAATGGTGCAAGTTGGACCAAAAATCCGACCAAGTGCGCGAGGCGCTTTCGTGAATAGCTCCGGCCACAGACATGGTAGCGATTAGTGGTGCATGGAAGAAATCTAGCCACAAGTGCCATCTACCCATGGCCAGAAGAAAGTGTGGCCATATCTTGGATACCGGCGGAGCTATGGGGCAAATATGGGCCAAAAATGGTGAAGTTGGACCAAAAATCCGACCAAGTGCGCGAGGCGCTTTCGTGAATAGCTCCGGCCACAGACATGGTAGCGATTAGTGGTGCATGGAAGAAATCTAGCCACAAGTGCCATCTACCCATGGCCAGAAGAAAGTGTGGCCATATCTTGGATACCGGCGGAGCTATGGGGCAAATATGGGCCAAAAATGGGTAAAATTGTACGGTCCAAAGCCAAGGGTAAATTTTTTTATTCCTCTAATAACTTCTAGCACAGACATTGAATCGGTTGGTGATGTATGGATGAAATGTAGCAAACAGTTGGAACTACCCATAAAATCTTAAAGATTGACGATCCAATGTATAGAACCGGAGTAATGTGCGATACTTGGTGAAAAATCGAGTGAAAAATTAGCTATAAACTGTTTTTGGCCCATAACTCGAATACTAGACATCGGAAGGGGGGGTCGTAGAACGATTTTTTGTTGCCCTATCGATTCCCTATCGAACGAGCAAAAGTTGTTTTTTTGACCAAAAAGGACCCCTACTCTAGTAAAATTGGCCTGATTTTACTAGTCCCCGGTACCCGTACAGGCAAAATGAGCAAAATGCTCAAGTATGAATGGTTTTTGGCCCATAACTCGAATACTAGACGTCGCAGGGGGGTGTCATGGAACAATTTTTGGTAGCCCTTGAAATTATCTATCGAATGACATATACTTGATTTTTGGCCAAAAAGTTCCCTAGACTAGTAAAAATCGCATCATTTTACTAGAGTCGGGTACCCTGGACGAAAAACCGCTATAATTGCGGTTTTTGGCTAATAACTCGAATACTAGACGTCGCAGGGGGGTGTCGTGGAACAATTTTTGGTAGCCCTTGAAATTATCTATCGAATGACATATACTTGATTTTTGGCCAAAAAGTTCCCTAGACTAGTAAAAATCGCATCATTTTACTAGAGTCGGGTACCCTGGACGAAAAACCGCTATAATTGCGGTTTTTGGCTAATAACTCGAATACTAGACGTCGCAGGGGGGTGTCGTGGAACAATTTTTGGTAGCCCTTGAAATTATCTATCGAATGACATATACTTGATTTTTGGCCAAAAAGTTCCCTAGACTAGTAAAAATCGCATCATTTTACTAGAGTCGGGTACCCTGGACGAAAAACCGCTATAGTTGCGGTTTTTGGCTAATAACTCTAATACTAGACGTCGGAGGGGGGTGTCGTGGAACAATTTTTGGTAGCCCTTGAAATTATCTATCGAATGACATATACTTGATTTTTGGCCAAAAAGTTCCCTAGACTAGTAAAAATCGCATCATTTTACTAGAGTCGGGTACCCTGGACGAAAAACCGCTTAAGTTGCGGTTTTTGGCTAATAACTCGAATACTAGACGTCGCAGGGGGGTGTCGTGGAACAATTTTTGGTAGCCCTTGAAATTATCTATCGAATGACATATACTTGATTTTTTGACCAAAAAGTTCCTAGACTAGTAAAAATCGCATCATTTTACTAGAGTCGGGTACCCTGTACGAAAAACCGCTATAGTTGCGGTTTTTGGCCAATAACTCGAATACTAGACGTCGGAGGGGGGTGCCGTAGAACAATTTTTTGTAGCCCTTGAAATTACCTTTCGAATGATATATAGTGGTTTTTTGGTCAAACAGTGACCCCGAGACTAGTAACCCTCCATACACAAAACCGCCTAAAAAGTTTTGGTTTTGCAAAATTTTGAAAAGTGCGTCAAAAAAATTTTTTCAAAAAGTACCAAATCGTGATCAGAACTCACTATAGACCATAAAAAGTGAAATCCGATGATCATTTGCAACACTTGGTCAATCGAGAAAAATTTCACTTTTTTACTAGAGTCGGGTACCCTGAACGAAAAATCGCTCAAGTGATGGTTTTTGGCCAATAACTCGAATACTAGACGTCGGAGGGGGGTGCCGTAGAACAATTTTTTGTAGCCCTTGAAATTACCTTTCGAATGATATATAGTGGTTTTTTGGTCAAACAGTGACCCCGAGACTAGTAACCCTCCATACACAAAACCGCCTACAAAAACTTTGTTTTGAAAAATTTTGAAAAGTTCAAAAAATTTTTTTTTTCAAAAACTACTAAAACGTGATAAGAACTTACTATAGACCATGAAAAGTGATATCCGATGATAATTTGCAAAAGTTGGTAACTAGTAAAAAATTTCACTTTTTTACTAGAGTCGGTGCAACGAGAAAAAAAAAGTCCGTGATGGAGAAAAATGGCACGTTTTCCACGCCTGTACGCTTTCGTTTTCTATATAGGGGGTAGGTGAGCCAGAAGCATGAATTTGACTGAGTACGTATCTTTATGAATTGGGCCCTTCTAAATCGATTGAGACTACCCCCAGGACGATCGGACGACTGCTTCTGGCTCAAAATGTGGTTTTTAGATTTTGATCGTCAATTATGAGAGAAAAAATCGATTAGAAGTAAAGATACGAAATGCTTGGTCTAAGTTGGGAAACGACTTCGGATATTTGTTGGACGTTGTCGTAGAAGGTCCGAGGACCAAGGAAAAGTGATTTCCAAGTGGATTTATGCACTATTAGTCGATGGTAAGATGTGAAATTAGTAGAACTTACCATACAGTTTGCGAAGTTGAAGCAATCGGTTGGTGAATATGGTACTGTCTGTCCAATTTGGTGGTTCGGAATGAGTGAAACGATGTTGATGATGGATAGACGTTCCGATTGCCCCCGATCGGGGAACATATAGTGGTCTTTAAGGTCCAAGTACCTATGTTTTGGTAAGCAGAACTGAGAGTTAAAGGATGAAAGTCGGCCATTCCTAATATCATCCTATCGGTGGTTCGCGAGTTGTTTGAGGACCGGAGCAGCTCGCGATGAAACGGTCCTAGGGTATTGGTTATCCATCCAAGGAAGAGTAAATGCGATCCTAGATGTGTGTCGTTGGCCGTTCTACCGGTATCGCCTATCGATGAGATATCGACGGGCATGCCTTACTCGAAAGTTGAATTCTAGGATCGATGGTCAAACAGACCTATGAGCGATAAACCAAACTGAACACGTATTGATGTCGGCTTTTCCTATCATTTGATGCCGCAGGTTGTTTAGGGACCGGAGCAGCTTGCGGCCGAGACGGTCCCCGGGGGTTTCTTTCTCCAAGGAGAAGAAACGATTAAGCAAAAGTTGTAGCAAGATACGATCCTCTGATGTGTCGTTGGCCGTTCAAGCGGTATCGCCTGTCGATGAGATATCGATGGGCATGCCTTACTCTCCCGACTGGATTACTGAGAGTTTAATCAGGGATCGATGGTCAAACAGACCAATGAGCGATAAACCAAACTGAACACGTATTGATGTCGGCATTTCCTATCATTTGTCGCAGGTTGTTTAGGGACCGGAGCAGCTTGCGACCGAGACGGTCCCCGGGGGTTTCTTTCTCTAAGGAGTGGAAACGATTAAGCAAAAGTCGTAGCAATAATCGATCACCTGATGTGTCGTTGGCCGTTCTTGCGGTATCGCCTGTCGATGAGATATCGATGGGCATGCCTTACTCTCCTGACTGTTTAATTGAGAGTTATAATCAGGGATCGATGGTCAAAAAGACCTATGAGCGATAAACCAAACTGAACACGTATTGATGTCGGCATTTCCTATCATTTGTCGCAGGTTGTTTGGGGACCGGAGCAGCTTGCGACCGAGACGGTCCCTTCCCGAAAGATGGTGAACCGAGTCGTCTGGCGTAAAAACCGGACGACTCGAAAGGGCTTGACCCTTTCAAGTGAGCGATAATCACATTCTACGCTCAGTTCGACAGCTACAAGGCAATCACTCGCTATGTTCAGAGCTAATACATGCAACACGCCGGCATTGTTTCCACCGACGCATGGATTCAAGACTGGTGCACTTATTAGTTAAACCGTTCGCCTCCGGGTGTTTCGAGTTCAAGTCTGGATGAGGATTGATCTTGCTGGTAATAGCTTGAGCCCCTGAATAAGGGGTCGAAGCGTACATCTTGAGACCATGTACAACATATTACCAAATCGGCACCATGGGTTCGGGTGCAAGTGATGTAACCGTGAAAGATGTTGAGCAGCCCAACATCGGTTTACACACGCATAATAGGAAGGCAGCGCTGTCGACTGGTCAGTCGTGTAAGAAGTGTGCATTATCGATCACAAATATATTGGTGATCTGTAGGTTGCGCATACACCATGCCCGGTGTAAAGTGCCGTGGTCCCCCCCGGGGGGCTGCATCAAACCGTTCGCCACGCGAACTACCCAATGGAACGAACTCGATGCATTTAATAAGAAGAAGAGATGATAATGAAACACGGTCGATTTAAGAGTTGAAAACGTTGAAATGCCTATAAGCAAGTCTTAAGTTGGTGGTTTCGTTGTGCCCCAACAAATTGGTGCCTTACCCTACACCAAAGAGCCATTCAACATGGTTCAAGTGAGCGATAATCACGCTCTACGCTCAGTATGACAGCTGCAAGGCAATCACTCGCTAAGTTCAGAGCTAATACATGCAACACGCCGGCATTGTTTCCACCGACGCATGGATTCAAGACTGGTGCACTTATTAGTTAAACCGTTCGCCTCCGGGTGTTTCGAGTTCAAGTCTGGATGAGGATTGTTCTTGCTGGTAATAGCTTGAGCCCCTGAATAAGGGGCCGAAGCGTACATCTTGAGAGTAAATGTACAACATATTACCAAATCGGCACCGTGGGTTCTGGTGCAAGTGATGTAACCATGAAAGATGTTGAGCAGCCCAACATCGGTTTACACACGCATAAGGGGTTTATTGTTATCTGTAGGTTGCGCATACACCATACCCGGTGTAAAGTGCCGTGGTCCCCCAGGGGGCTGCATCAAAACGTTCGCCATGCGAACTACCCAATGGAACGAACTCGATGTATTGAAAGAGATGAACAATTAATAGCGAGAATAGGGGCCCGGAAGCAATTCCGCGGCCCTACGGTCGATTCAAGAGTTGAAACGTTGTACAATCGTGGATAGCACCTAGTGCTAATATGGTGAGAGATAATGTGTGAGGAAATTTAGTTTCCTAAAGTTTAGTTAGTGGTTTCCGTTGTGCCCTAACAAACTTAAAGTTGGTGGTGACCGTTACACCCCAACAAATTGGTGCCTTACCCAACACCAAAGAGCCATTCCATATGGTTCTAGAGAGAGAGAGTTGTGTGGAAATTTATTTCCCACTAAGCGAGTGTGTGTCTGTAGTGGAACGAATTCTGGTTGATCCTACCAGTAATATACGCTTGTCTCAAAGGTTAAGCCATGCATGTCTAAGTACAAACATAAATGAATGTGAAACCGCATAAGGCTCAGTATAACAGCTATAATTCACAAGATCATCCTACCACTAGTTACTTGGATAACTGTGGAAAATCCAGAGCTAATACATGCAACATGCCGGGACTGTTGCCCTCGCGGGTAGCTGAACTGGTGCACTTATTAGTTAAACCAAT
>NW_026045111.1:30000-32500 GCF_943734845.2 Anopheles funestus
TGGTGCAGACAAACAAGAGTTAAGCCTATTAGTCATTAACTCTAAGGACGGGGCCATGGGGCGGTACACAAAGGATACGGATGAGCGAGTATGCAGGCCCAATACTCAATAGCTCGATCCGATCCAAGCACATGAGTTGACTGCGGCGCCAGGTTAACCAATGTGCTAGATTCTATTTGGCCAGTAGAATCTTGTGTCTTAAGCGATTTGATACCAAGACACCAGAACGAAAGTTAGTTGAAGAGTTATTAAACTCTTATGAAGTATGGTTGTGCAATCACAACTTATGACTTTAACCTATAAAGTGGATATGGACTTGCAATTATAACATGGAATCTCTACACACCCCATGAGCTCGATCCAATCCACGCACACGAGTTGCCTGAGTAGCGACAGGTATACCGATGTGCAATACGTATCCGGCCACGGCACGGAACGAACGGGAACTGTGGTGCAGACATACAAAGAGTTAAGCCTACTAGTCATTAACTCTAAGGACGGGGCCATGGGGCGGTACGCAAAGGATACGGATGAGCGAGTATGCAGGCCCAATACTCAATAGCTCGATCCGATCCAAGCACATGAGTTGACTGCGGCGCCAGGTTAACCAATGTGCTAGATTCTATTTGGCCAGTAGAATCTTGTGTCTTACGCGATTTGATACCAAGACACCAGAACGAAAGTTAGTTGAAGAGTGATTAAACTCTTATGAAGAATGGTTGTGCAATCACAACTTATGACTTTAACCTATAAAGTGGATATGGACTATCAATTATAACATGGGGCACACACCATGTTCTCGATCCAATCCACGCACACGAGTTGCCTGAGTAGCGACAGGTATACCGATGTGCAATACGTATCCGGCCATAGGCACGGAACGAACAGGAACTGTGGTGCAGACATACAAGGGCCATGGGGCGGTACGCAAAGGATACGGATGAGCGAGTATGCAGGCCCAATACTCAATAGCTCGATCCGATCCAAGCACATGAGTTGACTGCGGCGTCAGGTTAACCGATGTGCAATACGTATCCGGCCATAGGCACGGAACGAACAGGAACTGTGGTGCAGACATACAAGGGCCATGGGGCGGTACGCAAAGGATACGGATGAGCGAGTATGCAGGCCCAATACTCAATAGCTCGATCCGATCCAAGCACATGAGTTGACTGCGGCGCCAGGTTAACCGATGTGCTAAGAGAGTTGTTCCTGGGCCTTCAAAGTGACTTCAAAACTATCTTAGCGAATGGTGGCCATGGGCGTAGACATGAGCCACAAGTCACAAGGCCTGGGACTATTGGGTAATAAAGACAACTTAGTCAGAAAGTTAGTCTTTGGACGTACCACCGGGATTGTGTTACATTGGGAACCTTACTATAAAACCCTAGGCAGGGGATCACTCGGCTCATGGATCGATGAAGACCGCAGCTAAATGCGCGTCACAATGTGAACTGCAGGACACATGAACACCGATAAGTTGAACGCATATTGCGCGTCGGACGATTAAACCCGGCCGATGCACACATTCTTGAGTGCCTATCAATTCCTTGATATACAACAAACCAAACTTCAGGGTGGAGCGTGCCACAATAGAACACTATGGCGAGCAGCCCGTCTAGTGTCGTGGGGGAAACACGCTTCCACACTGTGCATAATGGCGTGCTCGGGACCTTTGTTGGGACCGCAGGGCGCTGAAAGTAAAGGGGTGAACCGCATAAATCGCACGCACGTAAACGCGCACACACACAAATAGAGTGAGACGTATCGTAGGATACCGCTAAGAGTACGTTGTGAAACATGGGGAAATTCAATCGAAAACCTCTTTGATGTCCAAGATTTCGTTGACCGTATCCGTCGTAATACTGGATCAACGTGCTTGGGGGAAAACGTCAAAGGGTTTTATAATAGTGGTGCATGATTAACCCATCGATGCCCGAGGGGAACATGTTGTCCAATACAATAGTGGTGCAGTTGGCTCGACATGCTCGGGGGGAGACATCGTGGGTCCAAGTCGACCAAGTCGACCGGGAGTTGTTGTTGAGAGATCGAATCAAAACGATGCCGAGCGGAACTCGTTGTCCTTATTGGAGTGATATTCGGACAACGTGCTCGGGGGGGCCATCGTTGATTCAAAAATGACCGTAAATTGCCCAATCCGTGTGTGTGTGTGTGTGTGAAGTGTTGTTGCGTATATATCGGTTCGCTATGCCCCGGGTTCGAAACGAATGGAATGTGACTGATTTTGTTGTAGGCCTCAAGTGATGTGAGACAACCCCCAGAATTTAAGCATATTAATAAGGGGAGGAGAAGAAACCAACCGGGATTCCCTGAGTAGCTGCGAGCGAAACGGGAGAAGCTCAGCACGTAGGGACGGTGTGTAACTGCACCTGTCCGATTCCGTGTACTGGAACGACCATTATCTACTATGCACGGTGCAAACAGTTCAAGTTCAACTTGAAGGTGGCTCATCTACCCAGAGAGGGTGATAGGCCCGTAG
>NW_026045112.1:0-15000 GCF_943734845.2 Anopheles funestus
ACAACCATTCTTCATAAGAGTTTAATCACTCTTCAACTAACTTTCGTTTCTGGAGTCTTGGTATCAAATCGCGTAAGACACAAGATTCTACTGGCCAAATAGAATCTAGCACATTGGTTAACCTGGCGCCGCAGTCAACTCATGTGCTTGGATCGGATCGAGCTATTGAGTATTGGGCCTGCATACTCGCTCATCCGTATCCTTTGCGTACCGCCCCATGGCCCCGTCCTTAGAGTTAATGACTAGTAGGCTTAACTCTTTGTATGTCTGCACCACAGTTCCCGTTCGTTCCGTGCCGTGGCCGGATACGTATTGCACATCGGTATACCTGTCGCTACTCAGGCAACTCGTGTGCGTGGATTGGATCGAGCTCATGGGGTGTGTAGAGATTCCATGTTATAATTGCAAGTCCATATCCACTTTATAGGTTAAAGTCATAAGTTGTGATTGCACAACCATACTTCATAAGAGTTTAATAACTCTTCAACTAACTTTCGTTCTGGTGTCTTGGTATCAAATCGCTTAAGACACAAGATTCTACTGGCCAAATAGAATCTAGCACATTGGTTAACCTGGCGCCGCAGTCAACTCATGTGCTTGGATCGGATCGAGCTATTGAGTATTGGGCCTGCATACTCGCTCATCCGTATCCTTTGTGTACCGCCCCATGGCCCCGTCCTTAGAGTTAATGACTAATAGGCTTAACTCTTGTTTGTCTGCACCACAGTTCCCGTTCGTTCCGTGCCGTAGCCGGATACGTATTGCACACTAGTAGACACCGTAATCTGACGTATCTAACACACCACTATTGTAACTCGTCGTCGAAGGACCTTTCAAGTGCCTGATGGCCAGGGGAGCTCTTACACGGCACGGATACACAGTGATGCTCGCCCATCAAAGTGTACAACGATCGAGTTTGCTTAAGTGTCTGGGTACCTACACACCCAGACACGATGCGATGGCCACGGATCCACACAAGGCACATCACATGCAGAAAGCTTTACCAGATTCTGACACATACCACACACATGCAACTCGTCGTCGGAAGGGGCGTTCAAAGTGCCTTACGGCTAGGGGAGATCTAGCTCGGCACGGAGACACAGTGATGGTCGCCCATTCAAAGTGTACAACGATCGAGTTTGCTTTCCGCGCAAGCGTTCTAAGTGTCTGGGTATCTAAGCACCAGACACAATGCAATGGCCACGGATCCACACAAGGCACATCACATGCAGAAAGCTTCACCAGATTCTGACACATACCACACTCTTGTAACTCGTCGTCGAAGGGGCGTTCAAAGTGCCTTACGGCTAGGGGGGATCTAGCACGGCACGGAGACACAGTGATGGTTGCCCATCAAAGTGTACAACGATCGAGTTTGCTTTCCGCGCAAGCGTTCTAAGTGTCTGGGTATCTAAGCACCAGACACAATGCAATGGCCACGGATCCACACAAGGCACATCACATGCAGAAAGCTTCACCAGATTCTGACACATACCACACACATGCAACTCGTCGTCGAAGGGGCGTTCAAGTGCCTTACGGCTAGGGAGATCTAGCTCGGCACGGAGACACAGTGATGGTCACCCATCAAAGTGTACAACGAACGAGTTGGCTTTCAACAAATTCTGACACATAGCAAGCGAGCGACCGAGCTACACCGAAGGCAGCCCATGGTTGGTCACTCGCGGACGATCATCAGTAATGATCCTTCCGCAGGTTCACCTACGGAAACCTTGTTACGACTTTTACTTCCTCTAAATCATCAAGTTCGGGTCAACTTCAGCCATGCCAGCTGCAGCTCACGAAGGAACCGCGGAAGGTAAGCCTCCAGAAACCTCACTAAATAATCCATCGGTAGTAGCGACGGGCGGTGTGTACAAAGGGCAGGGACGTAATCAGCACTAGCTAATGACTAGTGCTTACTAGAAATTCCAGGTTCATGGGGACCGTTGCAGTCCCCAATCCCGACTAGATGGGCATTTTAGTGATTTCCCGTTCCTCTCGGAATGGGGGCGCCTATTGGCGAGAACACGCTGCGACCCACATTGTAGCACGCGTGCAGCCCAGAACATCTAAGGGCATCACGGACCTGTTATCGCTCATTCTCAGCTTGCTAAACACAAGTTGTCCCGCTAAGCAGGGCAAACGTAGCCGACGACCGCCCGTGAAGGCGCCGCCCGGCTGTAACGTCAGGTGCGCCCGGAGGCGCACTGCTGACAGCGTTCTAGTTAGCATGTTTGAGTCACGTTCGTTATCGGAATTAACCAGACAAATCATTCCACGAACTAAGAACGGCCATGCACCACTACCCTTAAATTTGAGAAAGAGCTATCAATCTGTCTTACCTCGATAAGTTTGGACCTGGTAAATTTTCCCGTGTTGAGTCAAATTAAGCCGCAAGCTCCACTTCTTGTGGTGCCCTTCCGTCAATTCCTTTAAGTTTCAACTTTGCAACCATACTTCCCCCGGAACCGATTTTTGGTTTCCCGGAAGCGACTGAGAGCACCGAATAGGGGTAGCGTCTCCCAATTGCTAATTGGCATCGTTTACGGTTAGAACTAGGGCGGTATCTAATCGCCTTCGATCCTCTAACTTCGTTCTTGATTAAAGAAAGCATCCATGGCAAACGCTTTCGCTTCAGTTGGTCCTACGACGGTCTACGAATTTCACCTCTCGCGCCGTAATACCAATGCCCCCAACTACTTCTGTTAATCATTACCTCTAGGTTTCTGACAAACCAACGAAATCGTATAAACCGAGGTCATATTCCATTATTCCATGCAAGATTATTCTCGGCCAACGCCAACCCCACGGGGGGGCCGGACGCTTTGTCTTAGCCTGCTTTGAGCACTCTAATTTGTTCAAGGTAAATGTGAGTATCTTGAGCACCATGAGGAGCCCGTGCCGGAGTTAACCGGTAGCACGGTACTCGTTCACAGAGTAACGCCCAAGTACACCATTGTGAGTCGCAGCCGTGAGCGCGCGCACGAACGGCCCCGGCGTGTAACCGGGCGCCCGTGGCGGTCACGTGTCTGGACGGGCAATCAACTTCGAACGTTTTAACCGCAACAACTTTTAATATACGCTAGTGGAGCTGGAATTACCGCGGCTGCTGGCACCAGACTTGCCCTCCACTTGATCCTTGTTGAAGGATTTATACTCAACTCATTCCAATTATGGACCATCGTTAGAGAGGTCCATATTGTTATTTCTCGTCACTACCTCCCCGTACTGGGATTGGGTAATTTACGCGCCTGCTGCCTTCCTTGGATGTGGTAGCCATTTCTCAGGCTCCCTCTCCGGAATCGAACCCTGATTCCCCGTTACCCGTCGCAACCATGGTAGTCCTCTACACTACCATCAATAGTTGATAGGGCAGACATTTGAAAGATCTGTCGTCAGTCGACAAGCGACCATACGATCTGCGTCCTTATCCAGACTTCAACTCAAGCCGCCCGGAGGCGATTGGTTTTAACTAATAAGTGCACCAGTTCAGCTACCCGCGAGGGCAACAGTCCCGGCATGTTGCATGTATTAGCTCTGGATTTTCCACAGTTATCCAAGTAACTAGTGGTAGGATGATCTTGTGAATTATAGCTGTTATACTGAGCCTTATGCGGTTTCACATTCATTTATGTTTGTACTTAGACATGCATGGCTTAACCTTTGAGACAAGCGTATATTACTGGTAGGATCAACCAGAATTCGTTCCACTACAGACACACACTCGCTTAGTGGGAAATAAATTTCCACACAACTCTCTCTCTCTAGAACCATATGGAATGGCTCTTTGGTGTTGGGTAAGGCACCAATTTGTTGGGGTGTAACGGTCACCACCAACTTTAAGTTTGTTAGGGCACAACGGAAACCACTAACTAAACTTTAGGAAACTAAATTTCCTCACACATTATCTCTCACCATATTAGCACTAGGTGCTATCCACGATTGTACAACGTTTCAACTCTTGAATCGACCGTAGGGCCGCGGAATTGCTTCCGGGCCCCTATTCTCGCTATTAATTGTTCATCTCTTTCAATACATCGAGTTCGTTCCATTGGGTAGTTCGCATGGCGAACGTTTTGATGCAGCCCCCTGGGGGACCACGGCACTTTACACCGGGTATGGTGTATGCGCAACCTACAGATAACAATAAACCCCTTATGCGTGTGTAAACCCGATGTTGGGCTGCTCAACATCTTTCATGGTTACATCACTTGCACCAGAACCCACGGTGCCGATTTGGTAATATGTTGTACATTTACTCTCAAGATGTACGCTTCGGCCCCTTATTCAGGGCTCAAGCTATTACCAGCAAGAACAATCCTCATCCAGACTTGAACTCGAAACACCCGCAGGCGAACGGTTTAACTAATAAGTGCACCAGTCTTGAATCCATGCGTCGGTGGAAACAATGCCGGCGTGTGTTGCATGTATTAGCTCTGAACTTAGCGAGTGATTGCCTTGCAGCTGTCATACTGAGCGTAGAGCGTGATTATCGCTCACTTGAACCATGTTGAATGGCTCTTTGGTGTAGGGTAAGGCACCATTTTGGTTGGGGCGGTAACGGTCACCACCAACTTAAGACTTGCTTATAGGTATTTCAACGTTTTCAACTCTTAAATCGACCGTGTTTCATTATCATCTCTTCTTCTTATTAAATGCATAGAGTTCGTTCCATTGGGTAGTTCGCGTGGCGAACGGTTTGATGCAGCCCCCCCGGGGGGGGACCACGGCACTTTACACCGGGCATGGTGTATGCGCAACCTACAGATCACCAATATATTTGTGATCGATAATGCACACTTCTTACACGACTGACCAGTCGACAGCGCTGCCTTCCTATTATGCGTGTGTAAACCGATGTTGGGCTGCTCAACATCTTTCACGGTTACATCACTTGCACCCGAACCATGGTGCCGATTTGGTAATATGTTGTACATGGTCTCAAGATGTACGCTTCGACCCCTTATTCAGGGGCTCAAGCTATTACCAGCAAGATCAATCCTCATCCAGACTTGAACTCGAAACACCCGGAGGCGAACGGTTTAACTAATAAGTGCACCAGTCTTGAATCCATGCGTCGGTGGAAACAATGCCGGCATGTCTGCATGTATTAGCTCTGAACATAGCGAGTGATTGCCTTGTAGCTGTCGAACTGAGCGTAGAATGTGATTATCGCTCACTTGAAAGGGTCAAGCCCTTTCGAGTCGTCCGGTTTTTACGCCAGACGACTCGGTTCACCATCTTTCGGGAAGGGACCGTCTCGGTCGCAAGCTGCTCCGGTCCCCAAACAACCTGCGACAAATGATAGGAAATGCCGACATCAATACGTGTTCAGTTTGGTTTATCGCTCATAGGTCTTTTTGACCATCGATCCCTGATTATAACTCTCAATTAAACAGTCCAGGAGAGTAAGGCATGCCCATCGATATCTCATCGACAGGCGATACCGCAAGAACGGCCAACGGACACATCAGGTGATCGATTATTGCTACGACTTTTGCTTAATCGTTTTCCACTCCTTAGAGAAAGAAACCCCCGGGGACCGTCTCGGTCGCAAGCTGCTCCGGTCCCCTAAACAACCTGCGACAAATGATAGGAAATGCCGACATCAATACGTGTTCAGTTTGGTTTATCGCTCATTGGTCTGTTTGACCATCGATCCCTGATTAAACTCTCAGTAATCCAGTCGGGAGAGTAAGGCATGCCCATCGATATCTCATCGACAGGCGATACCGCTTGAACGGCAACGACACATCAGAGGATCGTATCTTGCTACAACTTTTGCTTAATCGTTTCTTCTCCTTGGAGAAAGAAACCCCCGGGGACCGTCTCGGCCGCAAGCTGCTCCGGTCCCTAAACAACCTGCGGCATCAAATGATAGGAAAAGCCGACATCAATACGTGTTCAGTTTGGTTTATCGCTCATTGGTCTGTTTTGACCATCGATCCCTGATTAATACTCTCAATTAGAAGGTCGGTAGAGTAAGGCATGCCATCGATATCTCATCGACAGGCGATACCGCATGAACGGCCAACGACACATCAGAGGATCGTATCTTGCTACAACTCTTGCTTAATAGTTTCCACTCCTTGGAGAAAGAAACCCCCGGGGACCGTCTCGGCCGCAAGTTGCTCCGTCCCTAAACAACCTGCGGCATCAAATGATAGGAAAAGCCCGACATCAATACGTGTTCAGTTTGGTTTATCGCTCATAGGTCTGTTTGACCATTGATCCTAGAATTCAACTTTCGAGTAAGGCATGCCCCGTCGATATCTCATCGATAGGCGATACCGGTAGAAACGGCCAACGACACACATCTAGGATCGCATTTACTCTTCCTTGGATGGATAACCAATACCCTAGGACCGTTTCATCGCGAGCTGCTCCGGTCCTCAAACAACTCGCGAACCACCGATAGGATGATATTAGGAATGGCCGACTTTCATCCTTTAACTCTCAGTTCTGCTTACCAAAACATAGGTACTTGGACCTTAAAGACCACTATATGTTCCCCGATCGGGGGCAATCGGAACGTCTATCCATCATCACATCGTTTCACTCATTCCGAACCACCAAATTGGACAGACGAGTACCCATATTCACCAACCGATTGCTTCAACTTCGCAAACTGTATGGTAAGTTCTACTAATTTCACATCTTACCATCGACTAATAGTGCATAAATCCACTTGGAAATCACTTTTCCTTGGTCCTCGGACCTTCTACGACAACGTCCAACAAATATCCGAAGTCGTTTCCCAACTTAGACCAAGCATTTCGTATCTTTACTTCTAATCGATTTTTTCTCGCATAATTGACGATCAAAATCTAAAAACCACATTTTGAGCCAGAAGCAGTCGTCCGATCGTCCTGGGGTAGTCTCAATCGATTTAGAAGGGTCCAATTCATAAAGATACATACTCAGTCAAAATCATGCTTCTGGCTCACCTACCCCCTATATAGTAAACGAAAAGCGTACAGGCGTGGAAAACGTGCCATTTTTCTCCATCACGGACTTTTTTTTTCTCGTTGCACCGACTCTAGTAAAAAAGTGAAATTTTTTACTAGTTACCAACTTTTGCAAATTATCATCGGATATCACTTTTTATGGTCCTATAGTAAGTTCTTATCACGTTTTAGTAGTTTTTGAAAAAAAAATTTTTTTGAACTTTTCAAAATTTTTCAAAACAAAGTTTTTGTAGGCGGTTTTGTGTATGGAGGGTTACTAGTCTCGGGGTCACTGTTTGACCGAAAAACCACTATATATCATTCGAAAGGTAATTTCAAGGGCTACAAAAAATTGTTCTACGGCACCCCCCTCCGACGTCTAGTATTCGAGTTATTGGCCAAAAACCATCACTTGAGCGATTTTTCGTTCAGGGTACCCGACTCTAGTAAAAAAGTGAAATTTTTCTCGATTGACCAAGTGTTGCAAATGACCATCGGATTTCACTTTTTATGGTCTATAGTGAGTTCTGATCACGATTTGGTACTTTTTGAAAAAATTTTTTTGACGCACTTTTCAAAATTTTGCAAAACCAAAACTTTTTAGGCGGTTTTGTGTATGGAGGGTTACTAGTCTCGGGGTCACTTTTTGACCAAAAAACCACTATATATCATTCGAAAGGTAATTTCAAGGGCTACAAAAAATTGTTCTACGGCACCCCCCTCCGACGTCTAGTATTCGAGTATTGGCCAAAAAACCGCAACTATAGCGGTTTTTCGTACAGGGTACCCGACTCTAGTAAAATGATGCGATTTTTACTAGTCTAGGAACTTTTTGGTCAAAAAATCAAGTATATGTCATTCGATAGATAATTTCAAGGGCTACCAAAAATTGTTCTACGGCACCCCCCTCCGACGCCTAGTATTCGAGTTATTAGCCAAAAACCGCAACTATAGCGGTTTTTCGTCCAGGGTACCCGACCTCTAGTAAAATGATGCGATTTTTTACTAGTCTAGGGAACTTTTTGGCCAAAAATCAAGTATATGTCATTCGATAGATAATTTCAAGGGCTACCAAAATTGTTCCACGACACCCCCCTGCGACGTCTAGTATTCGAGTTATTAGCCAAAAACCGCAATTATAGCGGTTTTTTCGTCCAGGGTACCCGACTCTAGTAAAATGATGCGATTTTTACTAGTCTAGGGAACTTTTTGGCCAAAAAATCAAGTATATGTCAATCGATAGATAATTTCAAGGGCTACCAAAAATTGTTCCACGACACCCCCCTGCGACGTCTAGTATTCGAGTTATTAGCCAAAAACCGCAATTATAGCGGTTTTTCGTCCAGGGTACCCGACTCTAGTAAAATGATGCGATTTTTACTAGTCTAGGGAACTTTTTGGCCAAAAAATCAAGTATATGTCATTCGATAGATAATTTCAAGGGCTACCAAAAATTGTTCCACGACACCCCCGCCTGCGACGTCTAGTATTCGAGTTATGGGCCAAAAACCATTCATACTTGAGCATTTTGCTCATTTTGCCTGTACGGGTACCGGGGACTAGTAAAATCAGGCCAATTTTACTAGAGTGGGGGTACTTTTTGGTCAAAAAAACAACTTTTGCTCGTTCGATAGGGAATCGATAGGGCAACAAAAAATCGTTCTACGACCCCCCCTTCCGATGTCCTAGTATTCGAGTTATGGGCCAAAAACAGTTTATAGCTAATTTTTCACTCGATTTTCACCAAGTAATCGCACATTACTCCGGTTCTATACATTGGATCGTCAATCTTTAAGATTTTATGGGTAGTTCCAACTGTTTGCTACATTTTCATCCATACATCACCAACCGATTCAATGTCTGTGCTAGAAGTTATTAGAGGAATAAAAAGGAATAAAAAAATTTACCCATTTTTGGCCCATATTTGCCCCATAGCTCCGCCGGTATCCAAGATATGGCCACACTTTCTTCTAGGCCATGGGTAGATGGCACTTGCGGCTAGATTTCTTCCATGCACAACTAATCGCTACATGTCTGTGGCCGGAGCTATTCACGAAAGCGCCTCGCGCACTTGGTCGGATTTTTGGTCCAACTTGCACCATTTTTGGCCCATATTTGCCCCATAGCTCCGCCGGTATCCAAGATATGGCCACACTTTCTTCTGGCCATGGGTAGATGGCACTTGTGGCTAGATTTCTTCCATGCACCACTAATCGCTGCCATGTCTCTGGCCGGAGCTATTCGACGAACAACCATCGCATTTACCTAGGTACTTTTTCGGATTTTTGGTCCAACTTGCACCATTTTTGGCCCATATTTGCCCCATAGCTCCGCCGGTATCCAAGATATGGCCACACTTTCTTCTGGCCATGGGTAGATGGCACTTGTGGCTAGATTTCTTCCATGCACCACTTAATCGCTACCATGTCTGTGGCCGGAGCTATTCACGAAAGCGCCTCGCGCACTTGGTCGGATTTTTGGTCCAACTTCACCATTTTTGGCCCATATTTGCCCCATAGCTCCGCCGGTATCCAAGATAGCGCCACACTTTCTTCTGGCCATGGGTAGATGGCCACTTGTGGCTAGATTTCTTCCATGCACCACTAATCGCTACCATGTCTGTGGCCGGAGCTATTCGACGAACAACCATCGCATTTACCTAGGTACTTTTTCGGATTTTTGGTCCCAACTTGCACCATTTTTGGCCCATATTTGCCCCATAGCTCCGCCGGTATCCAAGATATGGCCACACTTTCTTCTGGCCATGGCTAGATGGCACTTGTGGCTAGATTTCTTCCATGCACCACTAATCGCTACCATGTCTGTGGCGGAGCTATTCACGAAAGCGCCTCGCGCACTTGGTCGGATTTTTTGGTCCAACTTCACCATTTTTGGCCCATATTTGCCCCATAGCTCCGCCGGTATCCAAGATAGCGCCACACTTTCCTTCTGGCCATGGGTAGATGGCACTTGTGGCTAGATTTCTTCCATGCACCACTAATCGCTACCATGTCTGTGGCCGGAGCTATTCACGAAAGCGCCTCGCGCACTTGGTCGGATTTTTGGTCCAACTTGCACCATTTTTGGCCCATATTTGCCCCATAGCTCCGCCGGTATCCAAGATATGGCCACACTTTCTTCTGGCCATGGGTAGATGGCACTTGTGGCTAGATTTCTTCCATGCACCACTAATCGCTACCATGTCTGTGGCCGGAGCTATTCGACGAACAACCATCGCATTTACCTAGGTACTTTTTCGGATTTTTGGTCCAACTTGCACCATTTTTGGCCCATATTTGCCCCATAGCTCCGCCGGTATCCAAGATATGGCCACACTTTCTTCTGGCCATGGGTAGATGGCACTTGTGGCTAGATTTCTTCCATGCACCACTAATCGCTACCATGTCTGTGGCCGGAGCTATTCACGAAAGCGCCTCGCGCACTTGGTCGGATTTTTGGTCCAACTTCACCATTTTTGGCCCATATTTGCCCCATAGCTCCGCCGGTATCCAAGATAGCGCCACACTTTCTTCTGGCCATGGGTAGATGGCACTTGTGGCTAGATTTCTTCCATGCACCACTAATCGCTACCATGTCTGTGGCCGGAGCTATTCGACGAACAACCATCGCATTTACCTAGGTACTTTTTCGGATTTTTGGTCCAACTTGCACCATTTTTGGCCCATATTTGCCCCATAGCTCCGCCGGTATCCAAGATATGGCCACACTTTCTTCTGGCCATGGGTAGATGGCACTTGTGGCTAGATTTCTTCCATGCACCACTAATCGCTACCATGTCTGTGGCCGGAGCTATTCGACGAACAACCATCGCATTTACCTAGGTACTTTTTCGGATTTTTGGTCCAACTTGCACCATTTTTGGCCCATATTTGCCCCATAGCTCCGCCGGTATCCAAGATATGGCCACACTTTCTTCTGGCCATGGGTAGATGGCACTTGTGGCTAGATTTCTTCCATGCACCACTAATCGCTACCATGTCTGTGGCCGGAGCTATTCGACGAACAACCATCGCATTCACCTTCTCGTTGCACTTCTTCGGGAATTTGGTGCAACCAAGTTTTCACTATAACTTGGTCATTTTCCGTCCATCGGACATGCGGTTTTGGGTGTCGATACTTGACACCGCGCGCTACAATATGTTCCTCCACGACCATGTGGTCCGATGCTTCCAACAGGAGCTATTCGAGGAGTACCGATTTTTCACCATTAAAAATGCTCGTTTTTGCACCAACTTTTGCCTATAACTCAGGCTGTATCGATCGGATCTTCAATCTTGAAAAAGTTTTGGATAGGTGGCATCAAATGCTACATTTCGTTCTTCCACGTCAACTTTGTCCGATGTCTAGCAAAAAAGTTATTCGCGAACCAAGTCCAGAACCCATGCAATGGCTGCCCACATTGCATACATCACGGCGGTTAACTCTCGTTACTCTATACCGAGGACTTGGTACTTTTTCAGGCATTCGTTGCTACTTCTCGGTTCATGATATTCGTTTACGGTCTTCACTAGGGCATTTGGTGCTCCTTATCGGTTCATGATATTCGTTTACGGTCTTCACTAGGGCATTTGGTGCTCCTTATCGGTTCATGATATTCGTTTACGGTCTTCACTAGGGCATTTGGTAATGGGCTTCCCACTTTCTACTGATCGATCCATACTCACTTGCGTGCACCTAGCCTAGGAAGGTTTCCTTGGGCTTCCCATCTTTCTACTGATCGATCCATACTCACTTGCGTGCACCTAGCCTAGGAAGGTTTCCTATGGCTTCCCATCTTTCTACTGATCGATCCATACTCACTTGCGTGCACCTAGCCTAGGAAGGTTTCCTATGGCTTCCCATCTTTCTACTGATCGATCCATACTCACTTGCGTGCACCTAGCCTAGGAAGGTTTCCTATGGCTTCCCATCTTTCTACTGATCGATCCATACTCACTTGCGTGCACCTAGCCTAGGAAGGTTTCCTTGGGCTTCCCATCTTTCTACTGATCGATCCATACTCACTTGCGTGCACCTAGCCTAGGAAGGTTTCCTATGGCTTCCCATCTTTCTACTGATCGATCCATACTCACTTGCGTGCACCTAGCCTAGGAAGGTTTCCTTGGGCTTCCCATCTTTCTACTGATCGATCCATACTCACTTGCGTGCACCTAGCCTAGGAAGGTTTCCTATGGCTTCCCATCTTTCTACTGATCGATCCATACTCACTTGCGTGCACCTAGCCTAGGAAGGTTTCCTATGGCTTCCCATCTTTCTACTGATCGATCCATACTCACTTGCGTGCACCTAGCCTAGGAAGGTTTCCTATGGCTTCCCATCTTTCTACTGATCGATCCATACTCACTTGCGTGCACCTAGCCTAGGAAGGTTTCCTTGGGCTTCCCATCTTTCTACTGATCGATCCATACTCACTTGCGTGCACCTAGCCTAGGAAGGTTTCCTATGGCTTCCCATCTTTCTACTGATCGATCCATACTCACTTGCGTGCACCTAGCCTAGGAAGGTTTCCTTGGGCTTCCCATCTTTCTACTGATCGATCCATACTCACTTGCGTGCACCTAGCCTAGGAAGGTTTCCTATGGCTTCCCATCTTTCTACTGATCGATCCATACTCACTTGCGTGCACCTAGCCTAGGAAGGTTTCCTATGGCTTCCCATCTTTCTACTGATCGATCCATACTCACTTGCGTGCACCTAGCCTAGGAAGGTTTCCTATGGCTTCCCATCTTTCTACTGATCGATCCATACTCACTTGCGTGCACCTAGCCTAGGAAGGTTTCCTATGGCTTCCCATCTTTCTACTGATCGATCCATACTCACTTGCGTGCACCTAGCCTAGGAAGGTTTCCTATGGCTTCCCATCTTTCTACTGATCGATCCATACTCACTTGCGTGCACCTAGCCTAGGAAGGTTTCCTATGGCTTCCCATCTTTCTACTGATCGATCCATACTCACTTGCGTGCACCTAGCCTAGGAAGGTTTCCTTGGGCTTCCCATCTTTCTACTGATCGATCCATACTCACTTGCGTGCACCTAGCCTAGGAAGGTTTCCCTTCGGTACCGACTTCCATCTACGCACTCGATATAACCTAGGTACTTGGTACCGATGTTGGTTAACACTCAAGCATTTCTTGCATCCTGCGTGCAAGGTACCAATTTTCACTTCTTAGGTACGTTTATGGGCCCGCATTAATCCAATATCGCTCCGATGGCCTTTCGCATTATTTCATCCGATAGCCCTTGCCAAAAGCTACCAAAAGTTTCTCCACGGCCATGTGCTCCGACGCTTAGTTTAGGAAATATTCGAAAAAATTCAAAATAGGAAGCATTTTCTTATTGGAAAATCACCTTAAATCGATGGCCATTTTTTGGGCAAAAACTTTAACGTCTTCCCGACTTTGCGGGAATTGCGAATTTTAGGCACCCAGAGAAAATCTTTTACTTTAAGGGGGCGGCCGCGAAGTTGCCCAAAGTCTCGGACACAAAAATTCTCAAGTTCCCCACTCTAGTAAATCGCCCTATGAGTATCTCCTGGCCCGCGAGCTCTGCGAGCGGGCCAGCTTCGGCGATTTTTGCCTTTTCGCCTAGGCGGTTCTTCTACGAAATTGGTCCACAGCTTTTGCTCAGAAAGCTAGCATTTGTTGCAACAGTTAGGTGCTTGGTACCACATTTTGGTATCCATTTGGGCATTTGTTGCAACTACTCGGTACTTTGGCCCACATTTCGCTCTACTCGGGCCTCTATGGTGCTACTTGTCGGTACTTTTGGCCAACTTAGGCCAATTGGGTGCAACTTGTGGGTACTCTGTGGGTACTTTAGGGCATATTGTGTCTTTCGGGTGAACCTTCGCGATACTTCATGGGTACTGATGGCCAACTTAGGAACATTCAGTGCAACCTTTGGGCCTAAGGAAATTTGTCCAACTCTTTGGACTTAGAAAATTTTCTGGACTTAGAAAATTTTCTGGACTTGTAAAAATTTTCAAATGTTCAATTTGGCCCACATTTCGCTCTACTCGGGCCTCTATGGTGCTACTTGGCGGTACTTTTGGCCAACTTAGGCCAATTGGGTGCTCTTTGTGGATACTCTATCGGTACTTTTGGCCAACTTAGGCCAATGGGGTGCTATATGTGGGTGCTCTATCGGTACTTTTGGCCATGTTAGGCCCATTCGGTGCTATATGTGGGTGCTCTATCGGTACTTTTGGCCATGTTAGGCCCACTCGGTGCTATTTGTGGGTACTCTATCGGTACTTTTGGCCAACTTAGGCCAATTGGGTGCTGCTTATGGGTACTCTATCGGTACTTTTGGCAAACTTAGGCCAACTCAGTGCTTCTTGTGGGTGCTCTATCGGTACTTTTGGCCAACTTAGGCCCATTCGGTGCTATTTGTGGGTACTCTATCGGTACTTTTGGCCATGTTAGGCCCACTCGGTGCTATTTGTGGGTACTCTATCGGTACTTTTGGCCAACTTAGGCCAACTCAGTGCTTCTTGTGGGTACTCTATCGGTACTTTTGGCCATGTTAGGCCCATTGGGTGCTATTTGTGGGTACTCTATCGGTACTTTTGGCCAACTTAGGCCAATTGGGTGCTATTTGTGGGTACTCTATCGGTACTTTTGGCCAACTTAGGCCAATTGGGTGCTGCTTATGGGTACTCTATCGGTACTTTTGGCCAACTTAGGCCAATTGGGTGCTCTTTGTGGGTACTCTATCGGTACTTTTGGCCATCTTAGGCCCATTCGGTGCTATTTGTGGGTACTCTATCGGTACTTTTGGCCAACTTAGGCCAATTGGGTGCTACTTGTGGGTGCTCTATCGGTACTTTTGGCCAACTTAGGCCAACTGGGTGCTATTTGTGGGTACTCTATCGGTACTTTTGGCCAACTTAGGCCAACTCAGTGCTTCTTGTGGGTACTCTATCGGTACTTTTGGCCAACTTAGGCCCATTCGGTGCTATTTGTGGGTACTCTATCGGTACTTTTGGCCAACTTAGGCCAACTCAGTGCTACTTGTGGGTACTCTATC
>NW_026045112.1:20000-33762 GCF_943734845.2 Anopheles funestus
CCGTCCCTACGTGCTGAGCTTCTCCCGTTTCGCTCGCAGCTACTCAGGGAATCCCGGTTGGTTTCTTCTCCTCCCCTTATTAATATGCTTAAATTCTGGGGGTTGTCTCACATCACTTGAGGCCTACAACAAAATCAGTCACATTCCATTCGTTTCGAACCCGGGGCATAGCGAACCGATATATACGCAACAACACTTCACACACACACACACACACGGATTGGGCAATTTACGGTCATTTTTGAATCAACGATGGCCCCCCCGAGCACGTTGTCCGAATATCACTCCAATAAGGACAACGAGTTCCGCTCGGCATCGTTTTGATTCGATCTCTCAACAACAACTCCCGGTCGACTTGGTCGACTTGGACCCACGATGTCTCCCCCCGAGCATGTCGAGCCAACTGCACCACTATTGTATTGGACAACATGTTCCCCTCGGGCATCGATGGGTTAATCATGCACCACTATTATAAAACCCTTTGACGTTTTCCCCCAAGCACGTTGATCCAGTATTACGACGGATACGGTCAACGAAATCTTGGACATCAAAGAGGTTTTCGATTGAATTTCCCCATGTTTCACAACGTACTCTTAGCGGTATCCTACGATACGTCTCACTCTATTTGTGTGTGTGCGCGTTTACGTGCGTGCGATTTATGCGGTTCACCCCTTTACTTTCAGCGCCCTGCGGTCCCAACAAAGGTCCCGAGCACGCCATTATGCACAGTGTGGAAGCGTGTTTCCCCCACGACACTAGACGGGCTGCTCGCCATAGTGTTCTATTGTGGCACGCTCCACCCTGAAGTTTGGTTTGTTGTATATCAAGGAATTGATAGGCACTCAAGAATGTGTGCATCGGCCGGGTTTAATCGTCCGACGCGCAATATGCGTTCAACTTATCGGTGTTCATGTGTCCTGCAGTTCACATTGTGACGCGCATTTAGCTGCGGTCTTCATCGATCCATGAGCCGAGTGATCCCCTGCCTAGGGTTTTATAGTAAGGTTCCCAATGTAACACAATCCCGGTGGTACGTCCAAAGACTAACTTTCTGACTAAGTTGTCTTTATTACCCAATAGTCCCAGGCCTTGTGACTTGTGGCTCATGTCTACGCCCATGGCCACCATTCGCTAAGATAGTTTTGAAGTCACTTTGAAGGCCCAGGAACAACTCTCTTAGCACATCGGTTAACCTGGCGCCGCAGTCAACTCATGTGCTTGGATCGGATCGAGCTATTGAGTATTGGGCCTGCATACTCGCTCATCCGTATCCTTTGCGTACCGCCCCATGGCCCTTGTATGTCTGCACCACAGTTCCTGTTCGTTCCGTGCCTATGGCCGGATACGTATTGCACATCGGTATACCTGTCGCTACTCAGGCAACTCGTGTGCGTGGATTGGATCGAGAACATGGTGTGTGCCCCATGTTATAATTGATAGTCCATATCCACTTTATAGGTTAAAGTCATAAGTTGTGATTGCACAACCATTCTTCATAAGAGTTTAATCACTCTTCAACTAACTTTCGTTCTGGTGTCTTGGTATCAAATCGCGTAAGACACAAGATTCTACTGGCCAAATAGAATCTAGCACATTGGTTAACCTGGCGCCGCAGTCAACTCATGTGCTTGGATCGGATCGAGCTATTGAGTATTGGGCCTGCATACTCGCTCATCCGTATCCTTTGCGTACCGCCCCATGGCCCCGTCCTTAGAGTTAATGACTAGTAGGCTTAACTCTTTGTATGTCTGCACCACAGTTCCCGTTCGTTCCGTGCCGTGGCCGGATACGTATTGCACATCGGTATACCTGTCGCTACTCAGGCAACTCGTGTGCGTGGATTGGATCGAGCTCATGGGGTGTGTAGAGATTCCATGTTATAATTGCAAGTCCATATCCACTTTATAGGTTAAAGTCATAAGTTGTGATTGCACAACCATACTTCATAAGAGTTTAATAACTCTTCAACTAACTTTCGTTCTGGTGTCTTGGTATCAAATCGCTTAAGACACAAGATTCTACTGGCCAAATAGAATCTAGCACATTGGTTAACCTGGCGCCGCAGTCAACTCATGTGCTTGGATCGGATCGAGCTATTGAGTATTGGGCCTGCATACTCGCTCATCCGTATCCTTTGTGTACCGCCCCATGGCCCCGTCCTTAGAGTTAATGACTAATAGGCTTAACTCTTGTTTGTCTGCACCACAGTTCCCGTTCGTTCCGTGCCGTAGCCGGATACGTATTGCACACTAGTAGACACCGTAATCTGACGTATCTAACACACCACTATTGTAACTCGTCGTCGAAGGACCTTTCAAGTGCCTGATGGCCAGGGGAGCTCTTACACGGCACGGATACACAGTGATGCTCGCCCATCAAAGTGTACAACGATCGAGTTTGCTTAAGTGTCTGGGTACCTACACACCAGACACGATGCGATGGCCACGGATCCACACAAGGCACATCACATGCAGAAAGCTTTACCAGATTCTGACACATACCACACACATGCAACTCGTCGTCGAAGGGGCGTTCAAAGTGCCTTACGGCTAGGGGAGATCTAGCTCGGCACGGAGACACAGTGATGGTCGCCCATCAAAGTGTACAACGATCGAGTTTGCTTTCCGCGCAAGCGTTCTAAGTGTCTGGGTATCTAAGCACCAGACACAATGCAATGGCCACGGATCCACACAAGGCACATCACATGCAGAAAGCTTCACCAGATTCTGACACATACCACACTCTTGTAACTCGTCGTCGAAGGGGCGTTCAAAGTGCCTTACGGCTAGGGGGGATCTAGCACGGCACGGAGACACAGTGATGGTTGCCCATCAAAGTGTACAACGATCGAGTTTGCTTTCCGCGCAAGCGTTCTAAGTGTCTGGGTATCTAAGCACCAGACACAATGCAATGGCCACGGATCCACACAAGGCACATCACATGCAGAAAGCTTCACCAGATTCTGACACATACCACACACATGCAACTCGCCGTCGAAGGGGCGTTCAAGTGCCTTACGGCTAGGGGAGATCTAGCTCGGCACGGAGACACAGTGATGGTCACCCATCAAAGTGTACAACGAACGAGTTGGCTTTCAACAAATTCTGACACATAGCAAGCGAGCGACCGAGCTACACCGAAGGCAGCTCATGGTTGGTCACTCGCGGACGATCATCAGTAATGATCCTTCCGCAGGTTCACCTACGGAAACCTTGTTACGACTTTTACTTCCTCTAAATCATCAAGTTCGGTCAACTTCAGCCATGCCAGCTGCAGCTCACGAAGGAACCGCGGAAGGTAAGCCTCCAGAAACCTCACTAAATAATCCATCGGTAGTAGCGACGGGCGGTGTGTACAAAGGGCAGGGACGTAATCAGCACTAGCTAATGACTAGTGCTTACTAGAAATTCCAGGTTCATGGGGACCGTTGCAGTCCCCAATCCCGACTAGATGGGCATTTTAGTGATTTCCCGTTCCTCTCGGAATGGGGGCGCCTATTGGCGAGAACACGCTGCGACCCACATTGTAGCACGCGTGCAGCCCAGAACATCTAAGGGCATCACGGACCTGTTATCGCTCATTCTCAGCTTGCTAAACACAAGTTGTCCCGCTAAGCAGGGCAAACGTAGCCGACGACCGCCCGTGAAGGCGCCGCCCGGCTGTAACGTCAGGTGCGCCCGGAGGCGCACTGCTGACAGCGTTCTAGTTAGCATGTTTGAGTCACGTTCGTTATCGGAATTAACCAGACAAATCATTCCACGAACTAAGAACGGCCATGCACCACTACCCTTAAATTTGAGAAAGAGCTATCAATCTGTCTTACCTCGATAAGTTTGGACCTGGTAAATTTTCCCGTGTTGAGTCAAATTAAGCCGCAAGCTCCACTTCTTGTGGTGCCCTTCCGTCAATTCCTTTAAGTTTCAACTTTGCAACCATACTTCCCCCGGAACCCGATTTTGGTTTCCCGGAAGCGACTGAGAGCACCGAATAGGGGTAGCGTCTCCCAATTGCTAATTGGCATCGTTTACGGTTAGAACTAGGGCGGTATCTAATCGCCTTCGATCCTCTAACTTTCGTTCTTGATTAAAGAAAGCATCCATGGCAAACGCTTTCGCTTCAGTTGGTCCTACGACGGTCTACGAATTTCACCTCTCGCGCCGTAATACCAATGCCCCCAACTACTTCTGTTAATCATTACCTCTAGGTTTCTGACAAACCAACGAAATCGTATAAACCGAGGTCATATTCCATTATTCCATGCAAGATTATTCTCGGCCAACGCCAACCCCACGGGGGGGCCGGACGCTTTGTCTTAGCCTGCTTTGAGCACTCTAATTTGTTCAAGGTAAATGTGAGTATCTTGAGCACCATGAGGAGCCCGTGCCGGAGTTAACCGGTAGCACGGTACTCGTTCACAGAGTAACGCCCAAGTACACCATTGTGAGTCGCAGCCGTGAGCGCGCGCACGAACGGCCCCGGCGTGTAACCGGGCGCCCGTGGCGGTCACGTGTCTGGACGGGCAATCAACTTCGAACGTTTTAACCGCAACAACTTTAATATACGCTAGTGGAGCTGGAATTACCGCGGCTGCTGGCACCAGACTTGCCCTCCACTTGATCCTTGTTGAAGGATTTATACTCAACTCATTCCAATTATGGACCATCGTTAGAGAGGTCCATATTGTTATTTCTCGTCACTACCTCCCCGTACTGGGATTGGGTAATTTACGCGCCTGCTGCCTTCCTTGGATGTGGTAGCCATTTCTCAGGCTCCCTCTCCGGAATCGAACCCTGATTCCCCGTTACCCGTCGCAACCATGGTAGTCCTCTACACTACCATCAATAGTTGATAGGGCAGACATTTGAAAGATCTGTCGTCAGTCGACAAGCGACCATACGATCTGCGTCCTTATCCAGACTTCAACTCAAGCCGCCCGGAGGCGATTGGTTTAACTAATAAGTGCACCAGTTCAGCTACCCGCGAGGGCAACAGTCCCGGCATGTTGCATGTATTAGCTCTGGATTTTCCACAGTTATCCAAGTAACTAGTGGTAGGATGATCTTGTGAATTATAGCTGTTATACTGAGCCTTATGCGGTTTCACATTCATTTATGTTTGTACTTAGACATGCATGGCTTAACCTTTGAGACAAGCGTATATTACTGGTAGGATCAACCAGAATTCGTTCCACTACAGACACACACTCGCTTAGTGGGAAATAAATTTCCACACAACTCTCTCTCTCTAGAACCATATGGAATGGCTCTTTGGTGTTGGGTAAGGCACCAATTTGTTGGGGTGTAACGGTCACCACCAACTTTAAGTTTGTTAGGGCACAACGGAAACCACTAACTAAACTTTAGGAAACTAAATTTCCTCACACATTATCTCTCACCATATTAGCACTAGGTGCTATCCACGATTGTACAACGTTTCAACTCTTGAATCGACCGTAGGGCCGCGGAATTGCTTCCGGGCCCCTATTCTCGCTATTAATTGTTCATCTCTTTCAATACATCGAGTTCGTTCCATTGGGTAGTTCGCATGGCGAACGTTTTGATGCAGCCCCCTGGGGGACCACGGCACTTTACACCGGGTATGGTGTATGCGCAACCTACAGATAACAATAAACCCCTTATGCGTGTGTAAACCGATGTTGGGCTGCTCAACATCTTTCATGGTTACATCACTTGCACCAGAACCCACGGTGCCGATTTGGTAATATGTTGTACATTTACTCTCAAGATGTACGCTTCGGCCCCTTATTCAGGGGCTCAAGCTATTACCAGCAAGAACAATCCTCATCCAGACTTGAACTCGAAACACCCGCAGGCGAACGGTTTAACTAATAAGTGCACCAGTCTTGAATCCATGCGTCGGTGGAAACAATGCCGGCGTGTTGCATGTATTAGCTCTGAACTTAGCGAGTGATTGCCTTGCAGCTGTCATACTGAGCGTAGAGCGTGATTATCGCTCACTTGAACCATGTTGAATGGCTCTTTGGTGTAGGGTAAGGCACCAATTTGTTGGGGCGTAACGGTCACCACCAACTTAAGACTTGCTTATAGGTATTTCAACGTTTTCAACTCTTAAATCGACCGTGTTTCATTATCATCTCTTCTTCTTATTAAATGCATAGAGTTCGTTCCATTGGGTAGTTCGCGTGGCGAACGGTTTGATGCAGCCCCCCGGGGGGGACCACGGCACTTTACACCGGGCATGGTGTATGCGCAACCTACAGATCACCAATATATTTGTGATCGATAATGCACACTTCTTACACGACTGACCAGTCGACAGCGCTGCCTTCCTATTATGCGTGTGTAAACCGATGTTGGGCTGCTCAACATCTTTCACGGTTACATCACTTGCACCCGAACCCATGGTGCCGATTTGGTAATATGTTGTACATGGTCTCAAGATGTACGCTTCGACCCCTTATTCAGGGGCTCAAGCTATTACCAGCAAGATCAATCCTCATCCAGACTTGAACTCGAAACACCCGGAGGCGAACGGTTTAACTAATAAGTGCACCAGTCTTGAATCCATGCGTCGGTGGAAACAATGCCGGCATGTTGCATGTATTAGCTCTGAACATAGCGAGTGATTGCCTTGTAGCTGTCGAACTGAGCGTAGAATGTGATTATCGCTCACTTGAAAGGGTCAAGCCCTTTCGAGTCGTCCGGTTTTTACGCCAGACGACTCGGTTCACCATCTTTCGGGAAGGGACCGTCTCGGTCGCAAGCTGCTCCGGTCCCCAAACAACCTGCGACAAATGATAGGAAATGCCGACATCAATACGTGTTCAGTTTGGTTTATCGCTCATAGGTCTTTTTGACCATCGATCCCTGATTATAACTCTCAATTAAACAGTCAGGAGAGTAAGGCATGCCCATCGATATCTCATCGACAGGCGATACCGCAAGAACGGCCAACGACACATCAGGTGATCGATTATTGCTACGACTTTTGCTTAATCGTTTCCACTCCTTAGAGAAAGAAACCCCCGGGGACCGTCTCGGTCGCAAGCTGCTCCGGTCCCTAAACAACCTGCGACAAATGATAGGAAATGCCGACATCAATACGTGTTCAGTTTGGTTTATCGCTCATTGGTCTGTTTGACCATCGATCCCTGATTAAACTCTCAGTAATCCAGTCGGGAGAGTAAGGCATGCCCATCGATATCTCATCGACAGGCGATACCGCTTGAACGGCCAACGACACATCAGAGGATCGTATCTTGCTACAACTTTTGCTTAATCGTTTCTTCTCCTTGGAGAAAGAAACCCCCGGGGACCGTCTCGGCCGCAAGCTGCTCCGGTCCCTAAACAACCTGCGGCATCAAATGATAGGAAAAGCCGACATCAATACGTGTTCAGTTTGGTTTATCGCTCATTGGTCTGTTTGACCATCGATCCCTGATTAATACTCTCAATTAGAAGGTCGGTAGAGTAAGGCATGCCCATCGATATCTCATCGACAGGCGATACCGCATGAACGGCCAACGACACATCAGAGGATCGTATCTTGCTACAACTCTTGCTTAATAGTTTCCACTCCTTGGAGAAAGAAACCCCCGGGGACCGTCTCGGCCGCAAGTTGCTCCGGTCCCTAAACAACCTGCGGCATCAAATGATAGGAAAAGCCGACATCAATACGTGTTCAGTTTGGTTTATCGCTCATAGGTCTGTTTGACCATCGATCCTAGAATTCAACTTTCGAGTAAGGCATGCCCGTCGATATCTCATCGATAGGCGATACCGGTAGAACGGCCAACGACACACATCTAGGATCGCATTTACTCTTCCTTGGATGGATAACCAATACCCTAGGACCGTTTCATCGCGAGCTGCTCCGGTCCTCAAACAACTCGCGAACCACCGATAGGATGATATTAGGAATGGCCGACTTTCATCCTTTAACTCTCAGTTCTGCTTACCAAAACATAGGTACTTGGACCTTAAAGACCACTATATGTTCCCCGATCGGGGGCAATCGGAACGTCTATCCATCATCAACATCGTTTCACTCATTCCGAACCACCAAATTGGACAGACAGTACCATATTCACCAACCGATTGCTTCAACTTCGCAAACTGTATGGTAAGTTCTACTAATTTCACATCTTACCATCGACTAATAGTGCATAAATCCACTTGGAAATCACTTTTCCTTGGTCCTCGGACCTTCTACGACAACGTCCAACAAATATCCGAAGTCGTTTCCCAACTTAGACCAAGCATTTCGTATCTTTACTTCTAATCGATTTTTTCTCGCATAATTGACGATCAAAATCTAAAAACCACATTTTGAGCCAGAAGCAGTCGTCCGATCGTCCTGGGGGTAGTCTCAATCGATTTAGAAGGGTCCAATTCATAAAGATACATACTCAGTCAAAATCATGCTTCTGGCTCACCTACCCCCTATATAGTAAACGAAAGCGTACAGGCGTGGAAAACGTGCCATTTTTCTCCATCACGGACTTTTTTTTTCTCGTTGCACCGACTCTAGTAAAAAAGTGAAATTTTTTACTAGTTACCAACTTTTGCAAATTATCATCGGATATCACTTTTTATGGTCTATAGTAAGTTCTTATCACGTTTTAGTAGTTTTTGAAAAAAAAATTTTTTTGAACTTTTCAAAATTTTTCAAAACAAAGTTTTTGTAGGCGGTTTTGTGTATGGAGGGTTACTAGTCTCGGGGTCACTGTTTGACCGAAAAACCACTATATATCATTCGAAAGGTAATTTCAAGGGCTACAAAAAATTGTTCTACGGCACCCCCCTCCGACGTCTAGTATTCGAGTTATTGGCCAAAAACCATCACTTGAGCGATTTTTCGTTCAGGGTACCCGACTCTAGTAAAAAAGTGAAATTTTTCTCGATTGACCAAGTGTTGCAAATGACCATCGGATTTCACTTTTTATGGTCTATAGTGAGTTCTGATCACGATTTGGTACTTTTTGAAAAAATTTTTTTGACGCACTTTTCAAAATTTTGCAAAACCAAAACTTTTTAGGCGGTTTTGTGTATGGAGGGTTACTAGTCTCGGGGTCACTTTTTGACCAAAAAACCACTATATATCATTCGAAAGGTAATTTCAAGGGCTACAAAAAATTGTTCTACGGCACCCCCCTCCGACGTCTAGTATTCGAGTTATTGGCCAAAAACCGCAACTATAGCGGTTTTTCGTACAGGGTACCCGACTCTAGTAAAATGATGCGATTTTTACTAGTCTAGGAACTTTTTGGTCAAAAAATCAAGTATATGTCATTCGATAGATAATTTCAAGGGCTACCAAAAATTGTTCTACGGCACCCCCCTCCGACGCCTAGTATTCGAGTTATTAGCCAAAAACCGCAACTATAGCGGTTTTTCGTCCAGGGTACCCGACTCTAGTAAAATGATGCGATTTTTACTAGTCTAGGGAACTTTTTGGCCAAAAATCAAGTATATGTCATTCGATAGATAATTTCAAGGGCTACCAAAAATTGTTCCACGACACCCCCCTGCGACGTCTAGTATTCGAGTTATTAGCCAAAAACCGCAATTATAGCGGTTTTTCGTCCAGGGTACCCGACTCTAGTAAAATGATGCGATTTTTACTAGTCTAGGGAACTTTTTGGCCAAAAAATCAAGTATATGTCAATCGATAGATAATTTCAAGGGCTACCAAAAATTGTTCCACGACACCCCCCTGCGACGTCTAGTATTCGAGTTATTAGCCAAAAACCGCAATTATAGCGGTTTTTCGTCCAGGGTACCCGACTCTAGTAAAATGATGCGATTTTTACTAGTCTAGGGAACTTTTTGGCCAAAAATCAAGTATATGTCATTCGATAGATAATTTCAAGGGCTACCAAAAATTGTTCCACGACACCCCCCTGCGACGTCTAGTATTCGAGTTATTAGCCAAAAACCGCAACTATAGCGGTTTTTCGTCCAGGGTACCCGACTCTAGTAAAATGATGCGATTTTTACTAGTCTAGGGAACTTTTTGGCCAAAAATCAAGTATATGTCATTCGATAGATAATTTCAAGGGCTACCAAAAATTGTTCCACGACACCCCCCTGCGACGTCTAGTATTCGAGTTATGGGCCAAAAACCATTCATACTTGAGCATTTTGCTCATTTTGCCTGTACGGGTACCGGGGACTAGTAAAATCAGGCCAATTTTACTAGAGTGGGGGTACTTTTTGGTCAAAAAAACAACTTTTGCTCGTTCGATAGGGAATCGATAGGGCAACAAAAAATCGTTCTACGACCCCCCCTTCCGATGTCTAGTATTCGAGTTATGGGCCAAAAACAGTTTATAGCTAATTTTTCACTCGATTTTTCACCAAGTATCGCACATTACTCCGGTTCTATACATTGGATCGTCAATCTTTAAGATTTTATGGGTAGTTCCAACTGTTTGCTACATTTCATCCATACATCACCAACCGATTCAATGTCTGTGCTAGAAGTTATTAGAGGAATAAAAAAATTTACCCTTGGCTTTGGACCGTACAATTTTACCCATTTTTGGCCCATATTTGCCCCATAGCTCCGCCGGTATCCAAGATATGGCCACACTTTCTTCTGGCCATGGGTAGATGGCACTTGCGGCTAGATTTCTTCCATGCACCACTAATCGCTACCATGTCTGTGGCCGGAGCTATTCACGAAAGCGCCTCGCGCACTTGGTCGGATTTTTGGTCCAACTTGCACCATTTTTGGCCCATATTTGCCCCATAGCTCCGCCGGTATCCAAGATATGGCCACACTTTCTTCTGGCCATGGGTAGATGGCACTTGTGGCTAGATTTCTTCCATGCACCACTAATCGCTGCCATGTCTCTGGCCGGAGCTATTCGACGAACAACCATCGCATTTACCTAGGTACTTTTTCGGATTTTTGGTCCAACTTGCACCATTTTTGGCCCATATTTGCCCCATAGCTCCGCCGGTATCCAAGATATGGCCACACTTTCTTCTGGCCATGGGTAGATGGCACTTGTGGCTAGATTTCTTCCATGCACCACTAATCGCTACCATGTCTGTGGCCGGAGCTATTCACGAAAGCGCCTCGCGCACTTGGTCGGATTTTTGGTCCAACTTCACCATTTTTGGCCCATATTTGCCCCATAGCTCCGCCGGTATCCAAGATAGCGCCACACTTTCTTCTGGCCATGGGTAGATGGCACTTGTGGCTAGATTTCTTCCATGCACCACTAATCGCTACCATGTCTGTGGCCGGAGCTATTCGACGAACAACCATCGCATTTACCTAGGTACTTTTTCGGATTTTTGGTCCAACTTGCACCATTTTTGGCCCATATTTGCCCCATAGCTCCGCCGGTATCCAAGATATGGCCACACTTTCTTCTGGCCATGGCTAGATTGGCACTTGTGGCTAGATTTCTTCCATGCACCACTAATCGCTACCATGTCTGTGGCCGGAGCTATTCACGAAAGCGCCTCGCGCACTTGGTCGGATTTTTGGTCCAACTTCACCATTTTTGGCCCATATTTGCCCCATAGCTCCGCCGGTATCCAAGATAGCGCCACACTTTCTTCTGGCCATGGGTAGATGGCACTTGTGGCTAGATTTCTTCCATGCACCACTAATCGCTACCATGTCTGTGGCCGGAGCTATTCACGAAAGCGCCTCGCGCACTTGGTCGGATTTTTGGTCCAACTTGCACCATTTTTGGCCCATATTTGCCCCATAGCTCCGCCGGTATCCAAGATATGGCCACACTTTCTTCTGGCCATGGGTAGATGGCACTTGTGGCTAGATTTCTTCCATGCACCACTAATCGCTACCATGTCTGTGGCCGGAGCTATTCGACGAACAACCATCGCATTTACCTAGGTACTTTTTCGGATTTTTGGTCCAACTTGCACCATTTTTGGCCCATATTTGCCCCATAGCTCCGCCGGTATCCAAGATATGGCCACACTTTCTTCTGGCCATGGGTAGATGGCACTTGTGGCTAGATTTCTTCCATGCACCACTAATCGCTACCATGTCCTGTGGCCGGAGCTATTCACGAAAGCGCCTCGCGCACTTGGTCGGATTTTTGGTCCAACTTCACCATTTTTGGCCCATATTTGCCCCATAGCTCCGCCGGTATCCAAGATAGCGCCACACTTTCTTCTGGCCATGGGTAGATGGCACTTGTGGCTAGATTTCTTCCATGCACCACTAATCGCTACCATGTCTGTGGCCGGAGCTATTCGACGACAACCATCGCATTTACCTAGGTACTTTTTCGGATTTTTGGTCCAACTTGCACCATTTTTGGCCCATATTTGCCCCATAGCTCCGCCGGTATCCAAGATATGGCCACACTTTCTTCTGGCCATGGGTAGATGGCACTTGTGGCTAGATTTCTTCCATGCACCACTAATCGCTACCATGTCTGTGGCCGGAGCTATTCGACGAACAACCATCGCATTTACCTAGGTACTTTTTCGGATTTTTGGTCCAACTTGCACCATTTTTGGCCCATATTTGCCCCATAGCTCCGCCGGTATCCAAGATATGGCCACACTTTCTTCTGGCCATGGGTAGATGGCACTTGTGGCTAGATTTCTTCCATGCACCACTAATCGCTACCATGTCTGTGGCCGGAGCTATTCGACGAACAACCATCGCATTCACCTTCTCGTTGCACTTCTTCGGGAATTTGGTGCAACCAAGTTTTCACTATAACTTGGTCATTTTCCGTCCATCGGACATGCGGTTTTGGGTGTCGATACTTGACACCGCGCGCTACAATATGTTCCTCCACGACCATGTGGTCCGATGCTTCCAACAGGAGCTATTCGAGGAGTACCGATTTTTCACCATTAAAAATGCTCGTTTTTGCACCAACTTTTGCCTATAACTCAGGCTGTATCGATCGGATCTTCAATCTTGAAAAAGTTTTGGATAGGTGGCATCAAATGCTACATTTCGTTCTTCCACGTCAACTTTGTCCGATGTCTAGCAAAAAAGTTATTCGCGAACCAAGTCCAGAACCCATGCAATGGCTGCCCACATTGCATACATCACGGCGGTTAACTCTCGTTACTCTATACCGAGGACTTGGTACTTTTTCAGGCATTCGTTGCTACTTCTCGGTTCATGATATTCGTTTACGGTCTTCACTAGGGCATTTGGTGCTCCTTATCGGTTCATGATATTCGTTTACGGTCTTCACTAGGGCATTTGGTGCTCCTTATCGGTTCATGATATTCGTTTACGGTCTTCACTAGGGCATTTGGTAATGGGCTTCCCACTTTCTACTGATCGATCCATACTCACTTGCGTGCACCTAGCCTAGGAAGGTTTCCTTGGGCTTCCCATCTTTCTACTGATCGATCCATACTCACTTGCGTGCACCTAGCCTAGGAAGGTTTCCTATGGCTTCCCATCTTTCTACTGATCGATCCATACTCACTTGCGTGCACCTAGCCTAGGAAGGTTTCCTATGGCTTCCCATCTTTCTACTGATCGATCCATACTCACTTGCGTGCACCTAGCCTAGGAAGGTTTCCTATGGCTTCCCATCTTTCTACTGATCGATCCATACTCACTTGCGTGCACCTAGCCTAGGAAGGTTTCCTTGGGCTTCCCATCTTTCTACTGATCGATCCATACTCACTTGCGTGCACCTAGCCTAGGAAGGTTTCCTATGGCTTCCCATCTTTCTACTGATCGATCCATACTCACTTGCGTGCACCTAGCCTAGGAAGGTTTCCTTGGGCTTCCCATCTTTCTACTGATCGATCCA